>NC_135445.1:19893487-20093487 GCF_051991255.1 Vanacampus margaritifer | reverse complement strand
TGTCCTTTACAGACAACATGAGTCTGTTCTAAAAAATAGTTCACTATTGATGGGACACTGTGACTTAAAACACAAGAAGAATGTCAACATTTATTTATTTAAACTGGCATGGTTACATGTTTCTTAATGTGCCAAATATTCTATATTTTGTTTAAAAATGAAATATAGAATGTGTTGAATGGGGGGGAAAGCTGTTTTTATTTACCCAACTATTTAAAAAAAAAACAAAGAGGACATTTTAGAGCTGTAATTTTAATACCGTGATTTTTTGCTCACGGTTGTCATACCGTCAAAATCTAGTATCGTCCCATGCCTACCCGGTAGTGGTAGCTTGCCATGTTGTAGAGCTAGAGATTTCCGAAATGAGCAACAACCATAACATCCTCCTGTGTTGTCACAAATCTCACCGCAAAACCTGCTGCGTCCGATCGCACCAAACGGCTCATTCCTGCCGCCCCACGCACCTTCTCTCCCGCCCATCCTAACTACAGTGACTACAATCCAAACACGCCTTTGGTGTGGATGTTTTTCAGCACACAGACAGTAGAAACAACAGCAACAGGTGCTTTTTTTTACAAAATGTTCTACGGACACTTCTAAGAATGGATGGAGCGGATGTAAGAATTTTAAGACGAAATTAAATTTTAGACCTGGGATTAAAATATGGGTGTTTTTTAAAGACATTTAAGGCCTAAAATTTAAGTTTCTGAATTTTAGACTTTTTAAGAACCCGCGGGAACTCTGATTTAAAACGCTTGGAAATGTCATTGCTTAGCAAAACGGAACATAAAGTGTATGTTACAGTATATTAGTATTAAATAATTATAATAGCAGTAATGTTATTTGTAGGAGTGTGGCGATATCTCGATATCGCAATACTTTGTCTCCCGATCGATTATCGATATGTCTATTGCCTATGCCAAGTATCGATATTTGTAGTTAATATACAGCCGCTATAACGACTCCATTGTTCATTACTTATTGAGCAATTACTTGGCGGGCCGCTAGGGGGAGCGCCTCATAAGAGTGGCGGGAAAATCTATGGAAGTCTTCAGGCAAAGAAGACTCATGAGCTTACTTTTACTTGTGTTAGACATTTATCTGTCCAGCAAGTGACTCCGTTTTGCATACGTTTCTATGAAAATTGTTATTATATCTTTAATTTTAAAGTTTTAAAACATTTTGTTTCGACTTTTTAAAGCACACAATTTCTGAAGAATATTAATATAATTATAAAATTAAACAAATGACTATGTGAGACTGACAGGTTGCATGAAAATAGTGTTTAACAAAGACACAAATTTGTTCACAGAAAGTTGTCTCTGTTAAATTTTAATATTGTGTTTCAGTGATGGTACAATTGAAAAAAACTTCACTTTATGTGATCTTGATTAGTTTTATTGTGGACTTATTATCTGACCAATATATCGATAATCGCAGTATATATATATATATATATATATATATATATATATATATATATTATATTGCTTAATAAAACCCAGGCTGCAAAAACAAAAAATAAATTGCTAATTTGTTACACAAAATTTGAAATTTGCTCCTCAAACAAAGCCATTAATACGCAAAACTGCTTCACAAAAATAATAATAATAGTCGTGTGCGGACTGACTCCCCCTGTCAGTGAACGATGAATTGTAATCACTGGATTTCGGTCGGTCAAAAGTCAATCAAAAGTACTGGTGGTATTGACAATTCCAAAGTTACGTCACAAGTCTTACTGGGTGAAATGACCCATTAAAAAGCATTGGACTTTGGATCATCATAATTCAATTTGTGAGGATTATTTTGATTTCAAAATGTGATGAAAAGTTGTTTGACTACTGTAACAATCTGCCTGGTTTGTATGCTAGTCACAGGCAATGGCAATACAATACGCCGTTTGTTTTCACCGTGCAAAGGAAGCGTTTGCATTGTGTTGCATTGAGAAAATATCATAAATGCCCGGCTGTTCGGAATCGTCAATGGTTACTTGTTTTGGGTATTAGTGATTACTCATGAGTTGAGTACAGTAGTCGTACAGGTAATGGTCCCAAAAAAAAAAGTGGTATCGAAAAACCCTTGTTAAAATCCAGGAAAACAGATTCACTAGGAGACACCCAACGTTTAATGTTGTACATGCACTTTGAAAGCCCATGTGCCGTCTTACCTTGTCCAGCTCGTCGTGCAACTCCGACAGGGTGGGTCTGATAAGCTTCTCCCCCAACGGTGCGGCTGTCTGGCGGTAGAAATCGATGTTGGGCACAGCATCGATGGTATTATGACCAAAGGTCCTCAGGTAATAGGTGTTCGTGTGGGTGTCATAGTGATAGTGGTGCTGGCCACCAGTGGACGAATGTAAACTGGTCTCGCTCATCACTGTGTCCCCATTCTGCATTCCCTCGGCAGGCGCTGCCTCTGGAGAAGCCGGACTCTCAGCCCCGCTTGGGTCTATAAAGTTCACCACCCGAAACCGTCCTTTAGCTTCCTCACCGCTTGTCCCCGGGTATTCAGGGGGAGCACCAAGAGTGGCCTTCTCGCTGGATGGGACAGTGGTGGAAGCGTCGGAACTCGGCGACTCATCTACGACTGCGGCAGCTGCCTCGGCCACAAGGTCCACCTGAAAACGACTCTGACTATGCGTCGGACCGGGCGGCTTTTGCCCCGCGTCGGGGGCTAAAAAATCATTCTCCGCCGGGGCGTTCTCTCCCTGAGCGGGAGCTGTAGTTGATGCCGACATGGCACACTCAACACAAACTAACGGGTAAACCGTTTATGAGAAAGCACGTTAGGCCCGCGCACCAATGTAGAGCAAGTTGGTCCGTGACAAGCAGAACTGTGTCGATCTCTAAAACTGTTTAGCAAGAGGGGGGAACGCGCTTCCAGAGCCGTATGGACCGCGGTAACAACGAAAAATGCCTCGTTCGTGCGAAACGTGAGGCTACAAGATGGAAACTTTAGCCCTCCTAGTGACTTTTTCTTTCGAAGACACAAATATGTAAAAAGGCAGCAATCTTTTAAACTTAAGTCTGTCGAGCTACCGTCTTCCTGTAATTCAGAGCAGGATGCTGTTATCGACCTTGCCGCAACTCCTCCTAGCTTCCTAGAGGCTCCCTCACCAGTAATATACACACACTGCGGTCGGCATCACTGAAGGGTGGGTTCCTGCTACGCGTGACCTCGCGAGATGTGAACGTTCGCGTCTCATTTTTCAGGGGGTGGGGTACTACGCGAGAGGTGGAAACAACAGACAGAAGTTTTCCTTTTATTTCGACGAACTGGTGACTCATAGACACTCTAAAGGCATTGTTGTTCAGTACTGTTTATTTATACAAGCTGCTATTTTCTCTATTTAAATGTTTGGGAGTTTCTTGGGGTGAAGGGGGGGGGGGTGGAGTAGAAAAAAGAATTTCACTTCAATGTCTGCTTTTTTAAAATGTATTTTGGATAGATAGATAGATAGATAGATAGATAGATAGATAGATAGATAGATAGATAGATAGATAGATAGATAGATAGATAGATAGATAGATAGTGTTGAATGGATTGATGATGGATGAGTGATGGACAGATGGAATTAAGAAACAAAGTTATTACCAAAGCACAAGTATAAACGTTTTTCTCTGGATTAAATAGTAATTAAATGTAAATCACAGGTGTCAAACTCAAAGCCCGGGGGGTCACATCACAGGCCTGATGTGACACCCCCATCATTTTATGTGACTCGCAGTGACAAATCGTGTTTCGACTTTCTGTTTCTTTCCACTTACCTTCACTTGTAACAACACTGAGATGTGAGATATTGTAAGCATGTTTCATTACCAGTCTCTCTTTTAAAATAAATTGATAAATTGTTGAACAAACAAATATTTAATGGCTTCTGATTTAAAAACGAGTTATCCATCAATCAATTGTGTGTGTGTGTGTGTGTGTGTGTGTGTGTGTGTGTGCGTGCGTGTGTGTGTGTGGGTGTGTGTGCGTGCGTGCGTGCGTGCGTGCGTGTGTGTGTGTGTGTGTGTGTGTGTGTGTGTGTGTGTGTGTGTGTGTGTGTGTAAGTCATGCGGACCATTCTTACAACAGTCTTAGGGTCGAATTCCACAACTTTAGGTGCCATGTGCAGTTCATGCCTTGACTATAAGTTGTTGGGGGTTTTGGTTCTAATGTCAAACTGTAGGTTGTAACGCATGGTGCTTTGAGACGAAGACAGCCATGGACAAGCGTTGCTGGCTAGCCAAAGTTAGCAACGATTTACAGTGTTCACTTTACACTTGTGCTCACTTTATTTATTAGACAAAAAAAACGTACAATGGATTGTTACAAGGTGCACTGGAATAATTAAAAATAGCATTATTCTGAACTCCTATTGCTTTGGATTTCCAGCTATGCATAAAGACAACAGAATCTTGACGACCCTACAGCAGATGTCAGAGCAGGAAAACTACTACTATTTAGAATGTAAATAATTCTTCATCAGGTTTGTTTGTGTATAAATAAATACCTTTTATTTGAGTTTCAACAGATAGCGGGGGTTAGAAGTGCTGCCATCCAAACAAAGAGGAGACATATTATTCATGATATTTATCATGACATGATGGCACCTTAGAGTGCGATGAAACTGAACAGCCTTTGAGTGAAAACAGTTTTGAACATAGGTTTGTTACAGAGCTCTTTTGCGACCAGTGTGGAAAATCGTTTAAGCCTTTATGGAGCCTTAACAGAATTTCATTTGGGATCCCCCGTTACACCATGTTTATATGTTTAAATTGTTAGAAAAAAAGAAAAACATTCTCACACATTTTTGGGGCTCCCCATTGGCCAAGGGACCCCAAGCAGTCACTTACACCACTTTTGCCTCAGGCATGCTCCTTGTTGACTAATAATATTCATAGTAGCATCAACTGAGAGATGTGTTTCAAAAGCTAGCTTTTTTTTAAATTATTTTTTTTACTTTCATGCAGCTGACCCATAACTTTAGTCACAAGTGACTTGCAACCAATCCTTTGTCTCTGTTTCTAGTAGGTGATGGATCTTTCCATTCTTCCATTTAATGTATCACTTCTCCCTGTGGGCACGAGCCTGTTTACAAACCCACAACCTCAGAACTATGAGTCAGATGTGCTAACCAGTTAGCCACCATACTTCGAAGAATATAATATATTAATGTATAATAAAAATGCACAATAAACTGGTTCCATAAGGGCACATTATAAACGGAATACTTTGTTGAAGCACAAACATTTTGACATTTAAGATATACCACAACACTGGTCATTTCCTGGAGAACATCATACACACATTAAAGTTGTTCTATGTAGGATTTTGCCCAAAAATATCTTTACAGTAGCCTTTTTATTCGACCATTAAGACTCAAGCACATTCTAATAAACAGATTATGGTAACTGGTACTTAATTTATACAATATAGCACTTTTCCATCTTACAAGGCCCTCAAGCGCTTTACATTTTGACTACTCATTCACCTACTGATGATGACGCAACATCAGGAGCAACTGGGGGTTCAGTATCTTGCTCAATTATACTTCAATATAGTCACAATGGCCTGGGGTCAAACCCACAACCTCCAGGCTCCGAGACGACCACTTTTCCATTGAGCCGTGCTAAGATTAACTAACACCTTAGCTGTTCACAATGGGTACTGCTGCAAGCCTCTAGCCAATAGTTTTCAGAATGGATCCGGGCTCGAATTTCTCGCCCTCTGTCTGCGGAAGTGACGTCATGCACGTCTCATAGTGACGACCAGCCCTAGAGCTAGTATTTCGCTGTAAAATATTCTATATTTGCTCAGAAAAGATGGCCATCTAGCACGCCCCAGACACCCACTGTTACCCTGCTGAAAATAATTTCTTACGTTTTTTTTTGTCGCATAAAATATTATTTTTTGCTCCTCGTGATGCAAATGGTTAATTTTTTTGTGTTTCCTGAAAAATCTGAAAAAACATCTTAGGCAATTATTTTAAGAAGGCGTTGATATTGGGTTTGTTGTTGTATTACGACTTGAAATTGTGGCCAAACTCTGTCACTCTTGGTTACATGAAACTGTATGATCAGGAAGCCTCTGGTGAAATATTCCTTTCAGAAATAGGAAATTTGCTTACAAAAACACATTACACCATAAAGCGATGTGCAATATTACTTTGTTAATGACAGGTATTGGCCACAGTTGGCCCAGATGGATATATATATATAAATCCATCCATCCATTTTCTTTTTACCACTTGTCCTCACAAGGGTGACAGGGGTTGCTGGAGCCTATCCCAGCTGGCTTTGGGCAATAGGCAGGGTACACCCTGAACTGGTTGCCGGTCAATTGCAGGGCACACAGAGACGAACAACCATACTTACAATCACACCTATGTACAATTTTGAGTGTCCAATCAACCTGCCATGCATGTTTTTGGAATGTGGGAGGAAACCGGAGTACCCGGAGAAAACCCACACAAGCACGGGGAGAACATGCAAACTCCACCCAGGAAGGCCGAAGCCCGGACTCGAACTCATGTCCTCTGCACTGGGAGGCGGACGTGCTAACCAGTCAGCCACCGTGCTCTCTCTTTTTTTTCTTTTTCTTTTTTTGTATGTGCTTGAGTATGTGCATGTGTGGGTGTGTGTGTGCATATGTGTGTGTGCGTGTGAATGTGTGCTCATTAATTCACCTAAAATTATTAAATATTACTATAAAAAATCCCATTTTTTTCCCACAGGTCCACCAGGCAACCCACCCACACCCTCCACCCACCGCAACCCAGCCCCCGTCGCCCACAGGCCCCCAATCCACCTGCTTCCCAGACGTGTCGGTGAGTGTATGTGGTGCATTAAAAAAAATAGGGGGGGGGGGGAATGGTGGCGCGGCGGGGATACAGATGGGGGACCGCAGCACTGCATACTGCGGTCTGCCCCAACCGATGGCTCCCCACCCCGACAACCCCCCACCCCCCTAGTTGTGGGGTTCAGTAAAATTGGAGGGGAGTTGTAGGGCGAAGGCGGTGTCTCCACCCTACCCCACCCCCCCAAAGTGTGTATTATGTGCCCTATGTGTCTATTAACAAAGTTCATTGTGCAAAACTAGTGCAGTGAGTTAAGAGGAGCGACCAGGGGGGCCTCTCCCAACCCGGCGGGGGCAGGAGGCGCACCCCCCAACAAAAGGGACCCCGGCAGGCATATAGAGACAGCACGGAAACTGGGGCCGCCCGAGGTGCCAGGAGGCTTACTTGAGCGGGGCATGCACAACACCCCCACCCGCCCGTCTGGCTCCCGGAGCCCCGAGACCCGGGCCAGGGATGGTGCACCCGGCCTAGGGAAGGGAGAGTAAGGCGGACAGGGGAGGGGGATGGGACGGGACGGGGTGAGGAGACGACAAGAAGGGCAAGGGGCATCAGCAGGGCAGCAGAGAGAGGGGGGAGGAGGAGGAAGGGTGACAAGGGAGAAGGGACAGGGAGGCGGAGGACGGCGGGGAGAGCCGAGGAGGGAGAGGCGGCAAGGGGGAGGAAGGGGGAGGGAACGACAGGACACCCCGGAGGCCCACCCACCCCGAACCGCGTCGTCGGGCACGGCGCGATGAAGTTAAGTAACCAGATTTAGATTAAAAGATTTTATATACGAAGACCATGTTCATTTAAATTTTGATATTTGTTTTTTATTCGAGGCAGATATTTTTTCCATTAAAATGTGATTTATGAGGAGGTTAGACAATTGGTCGATATTCAGAGTTTGTTTATTTTTCCAGTTAACAAGAATTGGTTTTTATTAGCGATAGTAAGAGCTACAAGTGTAGATTGAAATTGTTTACGTGGTAAGTCAGTTGTTGTTAGGTCACCTAAACTGAATACTTCAGAATCCAGCTAGAGTCGTGAAGGGGTCAGGAGACCCGAGGAAGGATCAAAGAAAAGAAAGAAAAGTGAAATCCAGCACCGACCAGACATCATCTACTACCCACCGGGGTAAGCAGGTGTGAAGCAGAGTGAGATCCACAGACATCAGCTTCCACCAAGTTAACGACCAGACGAAGGAGCAGATTGTGTTTGAATTTCGGTAGATGCTGGTGTGGTGGATCTGGAGCAAGGATGTATATGATATAAACATATTATCTAAAATAAAGATGGTGGAGATGTGTAATTCCTTTCTGCTCCTACACACGTAAGTAAAACGATTAGTTGTTAAGTTGAAAGTCGGGGTTATGCCATATGGGAGAAAGCCTGCAGGGCTCCCATTGGGTTTTTGGAATTTTTTTGTACCTTCCACCAGGCGGTCAGGGTGGCGGAAATCATTGGGTTTTTAAAACAATTGTGTCGCTTAATCGATGTTGTAATAAAGAGTAAATCTAAAAGTCTGAGGTTATTACAATCCTTTTGTTTTAGTTCCAGCCAACAGTTAGTATCTCTGTTGGGTTGTGCCTATAGAATGATATATTGGAGCTGGTTAGCTATATAGCATAAAATTTGGTGCCTCTAGACCTCCTTTTCTGAAGAGTAGACAGACTAATCTTTGCTTCTTCTTTTTTTAAATTCCAGTAGAATTTTGTAACGGCCGAGTGCAACGACTGGAACTAGTTAGATGTAGGTTTGAATGGAATCATTGAGAATTTTATTTTTATTTTGGGTAAAACTTTCATTTTAATGGTAGCTATTCGTCCTATTAGAGAAATGGGAAGATTTTTCCAGCGCTCCAAGTCACTGTAAATGCTATCCAGAAGTGGAGTAAAGTTTAAACTAATTAAATCAGTTGATTTAGGTGAGATTTTTATGCCTAAGTATTTTAAATTACCTATAGGAAATGAGTAGTGTGGGCCCTGGCTTGCAGGGTTCCATGAATTTTCTGTAATAGGTAGTGGTGTTGATTTTGTCAGTTAATAAAATAATCAAGATAAATGTGAGAATTTAGTTATTAAGTTAAATACTCCATCTAACGTGATAGCAGGTTTTTCTAAATAAAGTAAAATATCATCGGCATATAGATAAATTTTGTGTTCTGTTAACCCGGAGTGAATTCCTTGAATACTTCTTTCCTGGCGTATAGCTAATGCAAGCGGCTCAATAAATATTGCAAATAATAAAGGGTGCAATGGGCATCCCTGTCTTGTGCTTCTCTGTAGAAAAAAACTCAGAGATGTAATCCATCAGTAGTAACTGTAGCTGTAGGAGAATCATATAATACTGACGCCCAGTGAATAAATGACTTCCCAAAGCCAAATGTATTTAAAACAGCAAAGAGGAAGGACCAGTTAATTTTGTCGAAGGCTTTTTCTGCATCCAACGATATAATAACTGCCTTTTTATCATGCCGCTGTGACATGCTATGATATATGATATGATATATGATATTATTAGTAGAGTGACGACCTTTAATAAAGCCCTTAAGTTTGGTCGCAATGAATGATTGTCGAGATTACTGTTTCTAGTCTAGATGCGAAGGCCTTAGCGATAATTTTAATATCAGTGTTAGTGAAATCGGACAGTAACTTGATGGAAGGGTGGGGTCTTTTTCTGGCTTTAATAAAAGTTTAATTGCTGCTGTGTTCATGTGTGGGTGTATGTAACCATTAGTTTTCATTTCTGTTACAACTCTTAAGAATAATGGAGCAAGCATTATCCAAAAGTGCTAAAAAAATATATAGCCGGATAACCATCCGGGCCAGGTGCTCTGCCATTAGGCTTACTATCTAGAGCACTGTACAGCTCGTTTATAGTGGTGCATCTAACATATTTTTATATTCAGTAGATAACTGAGGTATATTTAAGTTACTGAGGAATGCCTCAATATGCTCAGGGTTAGGCTTGTTAGTTTCTGAGTATAAGTGTGCATTCACCAGTTGTCCTTTTAATTGCCGTGATAAGAGATTTTTTCCGATTGCGTTGAAGTTGGTTTGCAAGAAATTGACCTGATTTGTTATTATAGTCAAAGTTGTTGTATCTCAATTGTTGTATTATAAACTCTTGTCTTTTTAGATAACATATTGTCTAACTGTATTTTTATATTTTGTAAGTCAGTCCATATTTGGTTATTTGGGTTTATTGCGTATTGATCCGTCAGTTGTTTAATTTTATCTTCCAAGTCTTTTTCTAATTTTTAATCCTGTTTCTTTTTATAAGATGAATATGATATAATTTTACCTCTAATTACCGCTTTCCCAGCTTCCCAGAGAAGAGATGTAGATAAGTCTGGAGAGTCATTTATTTCCAAAAAAGTCTGCCCACTCTCTTCTTATAATTTTGTCAAACTCTGCGTCATTTAGCATTGAGATGTTAAAACTCCATGCCGGGGTGGTTTAAAGTAGCTCTTAAAGGTAAGACACACCTTCTCATTAAATAATGCCAAAACGAGTGTGTAAACAAAGAAACTTAATTAAAACAAAGCACAAAATTCACAGTACTATACAGGAATTCATTATTATTTTCAATAATTATTACCACAAAAAGACAATTTTTTTTTTTTTTACATGAAAGTGAACTGTACTCATATATCTCATTGAAAAGGATAGTTAAGTAGCACTCAGTGAAAGTCACAGTACCCTGTTAACCAAAAGGTCACAGATATGGTCAAAACAAACGAGTGTGGTGATACATAAACTGTACACCACCATGTGATGTAGCACTTTGCTGGGAAGTTTTTAATAACCCATGGGACTCTTCTAATGACATCTTCATCTTAAAACGTTCAGGGTGTTTTCAACAAGCTTGGTTGTCATTGCTCGAATGTGGATGTTTCTAGTTCACTGTTCGAATAATGTCAGCCGATTTAGGATGAGAAACAGAGTACAGCCTGGACAGATCACCAGTAAATCATAGGGCAGCCCAGCTACACACAGACAGAAATTCGCATTGCATTCTCAAGTTAAAATTTTTAGACTGGGATTTAAAGAGGAGAGGGGGCGGTACTGCAAGAATTTGCCATCTCCATGATCCATACAATTCAGTCAATTTCTGCTTCTGTTGCTTTTGAGCTGATTTTATCTGTCTGATGTCTAATATTGTTTGTTTTCTGTTATTGCAGCACAAAAAATAAAAAGCAACTTATTTGCAACTGAAGTCTACCTGTAAACAAACCTTTGATTGGTTCATCAACACAACAGATCAACAGATCTATGTTTTAAAAATAGAGATCAAATAAACCAGTTCTACCTGTTAAGGTTTACTTTAAACATACTCCAGAGATTCCCAGTGTATGTGACAAAGTAACATCTCATTGCAGACTCAACCAAAGGGTCATATAGCACACTGTCAGTTCCTTATGGGAGAATTTCATGACACTGTGCGGCTTCACTTGAATATTGGAACTTACTGGCCACAGAAATAACTCATGATGCCAAACCACTGGCACACTTCTCATGTTTAAGTGAAGTGTCGCTACAGAAATGGCACATGCACCCTACAGCACAGTTCCAAAGACTTATACAATCTGTACCATAATAAGACGTTAAATAAAAGTACAGATTTTCCTAGACTGGTTCTTAGTATTCCTAGTTAATGAATGGATTGCTACATCCGTGCATTTTGTACTGCTTTATCTTGTTTAATGTCGCCAATCTCAGAGGGGCAGCTACGCTGGAATCACATAGAGACCATTCACTTTCACAATTATGGGCACTTTAGACTCATTAGTATGCATCGTTTTGGAATGCGGGAGGAAACCGGGTCCCTGGTTAAAAACCTACACTAGCACAGGTAAAAGATGAGAATTTCACACAGAAATGTTAGAGCCGAGATCAAACCCCATACCTTTGACTGCAAGGTATGCGTACGAGTAACCATGTGGCCTGTGTTTTCCCTAAAACTTGTAAAAGCCCTTTACATGCAAGGAATATTGAATCTGGTGCAAGTCTAGATTTGGATTGTAGGTTTGAAAGCACAGTTGCAATTAAAGGATGATTTACATCTGATTATTTGACTGTTAAGTCACATGGGCGTTTGGTCACAACCCCCAAGCCAACACAAGCCCAAACAAAACACATCTAAGTTAACTTCACATAGTGCAGATACAGAAATAACAATTTGAGCAGCTCAACATTGAACTAAATAGACATTTAATTAAACGTTTTTCTATTTTGAATGGCCCGAAATGTCTCTCCTCTCCATAGGCTAAAAAGAAATTGGAACAATTTTCCCTATTCTTACTGAGCTTTCTTTGAACGTTTGATTTATTTTGGTAGATATATGTATAGACATAAATTGTCGGCATATTTTGATTACAGTATGTTTGGTGCACAATTACTGAATCTCTCAGATCGGTGTGTATTTTTTGTCTTTTTTTAAATTTTTACACCCATCTTAATGAAATTAGAAAATTGACACATGCATAATCCCCTCTCTTTATAGTGTGCGGAGTATTCAAGACGACCAAACCAATACACATAAGAATCTCGCCATCAACAATCGAAATTCTTACCCCATAAATCAGAAGTCTGGCGTGGTACCCAGACTGACCTGTGAAAGCGGCCAGGGAAGAAGAAAGCGCAGTAGAAGTAGTAGTAATAATAGTAGTAGTAATAGTGGTAGTAGTAGTAGTAGTAGTAATCCATTTACTGATGCTCAGTCTATTTACTTGCATTCGTTTATGGGGCAGATCTGTCACATGATCCAATATGACGTACACACTGAAGTATCGCAGGAATGGGCCAATCCACTCAATGAGGCATCTAGGTACATACTATAGTAATACTGTGATTGTGATAGTAGTGGTGGTGGTGAAAGTAGTGGTAAGAAGAGGAGGAAGTGGAGGAAGAAAAGACAAAAAATGAAGCAAAAGAAGAAGCAAAAGCAGTAGCTAGGCTAGGCTACTAACATGGGCCCCATACTTCGTATTTGCAAAACCACAAATGTTGTGAAAAGGTAAAGGAAATGTTCTATTTAGATATTATTTAACGGGTTGGGTAAAATATTTTGAGATCTGGACCTTTGCCCTAAGAAATCCTTTGCAACCAGACCCCTATGAATTTCAATTGAAGATCCCTGGTATACAGTACATTGTAAAAACCTACAGCGCTAGGACTGACATACTGAACAGTAAACACTATGCAGACCACGGTGGGGGGTGGGGTGGGGTCTTGGTGGAAGGGGAGTTTGGGGGGGGGGGGCATGCGGTCAGTGTCACCGCTCTGTTCAAGTAGTGCTTCGGCAGTCTATACAGAGTTTTTGTCACATCCTAACTAAGAGGGCTATTGTAGAGCTGGAAAAGAAAACAAACAAGTGAAGAAGGTGAAGGCAAAGCAAGAGGGTTGCCATCACAGACAGAATGCAGGTAAAAATATTTTTGTAGATCCTACTACTATTGGTCTGTAAGGCAGTCTATTACAGAATAAACAAAATGATACTGGAAGAGAAACGATGATGAGAAGTGATGAGAGGACTACTCATCTCTATTCTGAAAAAAAAAAGTTGGTCATAATTTTATTGTTCATAAAGCAAATTGCCTAGTATTGCATGTTAAATTAATAATTTAAAAAATAATTGTGGAAGAGCCCTGTGTTTCTTTGATGTGTTGTAGTTGTGCCAATGAAGCTCAGCACCTGTCAAAGTGGCGCAGTACTTGATGGGCTCAACCGTACACTTTCACTCGAGACAGTCCTCCAAGAAATAAAATGCACAATAAATACGTGTTTTAGTTAAGCGACCTCTATCGGCCAAAATTGCGCAAAAATCCAAAAGCTGGACTTGAACCTGGCCCTTCTGGTCTGAATACGAGTGTTTATCAGACTAAGCTACTTGGCCAGTGAAGTGTTGTCCACATATTTTGTTAGTGTTCACTACATATGTTATGAATGTCCTGTGCCTTTTACTAACCTCAACCATTAGTGTCCCATGTAAAAGACATAACATGTACTGTACAACCTCACTGAAAGCCATTGCTAACCCCAACCATTAGTTCGACAGCGAATTGACATACATGTCAACAATAAAAAAGACACTACAATCGTTACCGGTCTGTTAGCTCAGTAAGATAAACGTTCGTCTTTCGATCTGATGGGCAGGGTTTGAGTCAAACTTTTGCGCTATTAAACATGGCCGATAGAGGTCGCTATACTACATTATGTGACACGTCGTATTTTGGTGCATAGTAAAACAACCAATATGGTTGTTATTGTTGGAAGACTAGTTGTTTCACTCACATTTATGGCCGATCAGATCACGGTGGATAAATGGTTAGTACGTCTACCTCCCAGTGCAGAGGATGTGAGATCGATTCCGGGCATTGGCCTTCCTGGGTGGAGTTTGCATGTTCTCCCCGTGCTTGCGTGGGTTTTCTTCGGGTACTTTGGTTTCCTCCCACATTCCAAAGACATGTACGGCAGGTTAATTGAGCACTCCAAATTGTCCATAGGTGTGTTTGTGAGTGTGGATGGTTGTTTGTCTCTGTGTGCCCTGCGATTGGCTGGCAACCAGTTCAGGGTGTACCAGGCCTACCCGGTAGCCAGCTGGGATAGGCTCCAGCGCGACCCTTGTGAGGACAATCGGTTAAGAAAATGGATGGATGGATATTATAATGGAATCCTTTATTTGTATTCCAAGAAACATGAAAAACAATGACAAACAGGGAGACAGAACAGGAAAGCCCGTTGGCGCCCGAGATCGAGACTACACTCTAAAAACAGTTGGGTAAAAGATAACCCAACTATGAGTCAAAAATGGACCAATCCCCTACTTGGGTCAATTTGACCCAACTTTGAGTCAAGAAATGGGTCTTTTAGTGTAAAACAACGCAGGAATATTGGTCAGATCCCTTACTTAGGTCAAATTGGGTCATTTTGGATAAAACAACCCAGAAAGTTGGATCGGTCAATTTTTTTATCCATAATTGGTTACTTTTGACCCAACTGTTTTTAGAGTGTAAGGAAAGAAACCACTAGGAAGGATGAAGGGAGAAAAACAAGGCTCGGGCTATGCTTCTTTAAAGGGGAAATAGTTCAAACCTAGAAAAAAATGCAGCATATACAACGTATTACCAGACGTTTTCAACAAAACAAGACATGCACTTCTGGGAGGCTTGGGTGTGGGCGTGTGACAGCCCCAGTCTCTGACTAGCAGCTCAACCTCAGCGCGCGCATCCGCAGTCCCAGGGCCTTCACGGAGGCGTGGAAATGTGGGAGCCATCATAAGATGTTGAATTAAGGTTGTGTCTGCATATGTTATGGGGATGGCTAGGTGTGTCGTCACACTGCCGCTACATTCAAAACAATGGAACCGGTCCCGTTTTACACGGTGACTTTGTATTTTTCTGACTTCCCAAAGTCAGTTAAAAGGGGGTTAAACTCCTACAACACAGACAGAGTTGTAAATGTTTGTGTACTGGCACGTGAAAGTCTGAAAGGGAAAGTACAGGCTTCAATGAAAAGTAGAAATTACGAAGTTGAGGTGAGTGAATACTTTGCTAACATAAGGGTGTTGGACATCACGCTAACTTTACTGTACCTGTGTAACGTTTTTTTGTAACGTTAATTGTTTACTTGCTTTGTTAGAATGAGTGCCTACAGTTAACTTAGCGGACTCTGCAGTATAAGTTTTTTTTGTTTTGTTTTTTGGGTGATGGTAAGGAAAGTTGTTTTCGGTCAGGTACATGTTGAGGGACAAGTACTTGCTCTTGTTCTATCGGGAGGGCCAAGTGCCACCATGTAGCAGCTCTCCTAATTTGGGCTGAGAAAAACTGTACCTGCACGGATGTTGAGTGTGTGTGGAAGAGGCCCACAACTTCCAAAACAGAGGAAATCACAGCCAAGAAGGTGTCTGTGATTGCACTATCCACATCACAAGGTTAGTACTTGTACTTAGAATAATTTTGAATTATCAGTCATGTTGTCTATGCTGTTATTATTATTATTATTATTATTATTATTTACAAAGATGTGACCTTATGTTTTCTTTCCATACTACAATCTAAGCCTGCTTTAGGTTTGTTGAAATTAATGTTGCTATAGAGTTATGTGAGGTTGTTCAGACTTGAATCCATATCAGGTACCATAATCTCTTTATGTTGTTATTTCAGGTGGAATTAAACAGCCTGTCAGACAGAGAAGCATTTTCCTCTTTGACACATCTTGACGGGTTAACAGTTCTCGGGTGGATTTTAGCACCAGAAGCACCTCAGGTTTGACTTCTGGATTTTCATTTTTCAAGTCCTGTTTTATTAGAAACATCACATGTACACTGCATTAAATCAATGACAAATGTGCTAAGGTTAAGAATGTCGCAGCACACCTTACTGTAGCTTGTACGGATCAATTCAATTTGACATATCCTACCCACATATTTAAACCATTACAAATCAGACATCAACCTGATATCACTGTAATTTAAAAATGTTTCATGTGGTGTATATGAAAATATATGTACAATATGTCAGTGAACATTGTTGACTTGGATTTTACAGATTTTAATTTTTGACAGACATTCGACCCATGCCATTACATCAAAACCTTTGATGGGATATTGGCCAGCTCAAGTTGTGGCAATGCAGAGGACAAAGCTCTGTATATGATTTCATCCCTTGCTGTGATCCCACAACAGAAAGAAGCCATTGAGAGAGCCACAGTTGGGCAAACTAAGAATGCCTCATGGTAATAATATTTACAATGATAGTCTCTATTGATTTTGTGTGTACCTCTCTCCCTCTCTCTTTCTCTCTCTCTCTCTCTCTCTCTCTCTCTCTCTCTCTCTCTCTCTCTCTCTCTCTCTCTATATATATATATATATATATATATATTTTTTACTTTTAAGATGTAGCAACATATGTGAAGTTGTAGCTGTTTTGTGTTATGTTTTATTTATTATTTAATTTGAGAAGCAGTAACAAGGAAACAAAGTTGCTGTAGTTGAAATAAATGGAGTAGGAGTGATATAACCAGTGTGACTTTTTTTTAAGGTAGTTCAGCTGATGGTGAACTAAACACAAGTGTTTCGATAATATAATGTTCTTACAAACACAGACCTTCCACACACAGAGAGAATTCCACATGTATTTCTAAACATTTCATTTTAGGAAAATTGACTAGAGGATGGGTGTCTGTAAAAGGTGTGTGTGTGACAAATGTGAGACAAATGCAAACTTTAAGTATCTTGTTGGCATGCTTTTTATACTGGTATGGAATATAGGACACATTTCCTCCATTGTGAACTGTCCATTGACAAAGAATGTAGGAATGTTCAAAGAGACACCTGCAGGCAGAATGTCATGAATGGTGAAGCCCTTGTCAGCCATCAACATGTCACCTGCTTCTAGCTGTTCAAATATTCCACAGCCTGCTGTTACTGTTTTGTCCAATGTGCTTCCACCATATAGGTCACTAGTGAAGGTTATTACTCCATTAGGTGCTACTGTAATCAGAGCTTTATTTATTTTTATTATTTTATTTTTATTTTTTTCTGGAGAGCTCAGTATTGTTCATTCGGTAATTTTACCGATTTGACATGTCATCATCATTGCTCTCTCTCTTTTTTCTTTTTTTTTATGTGGGTGAGTATGTGCATGTGCGTGCGAGTGTGTGTATATTCATTAGTTCACCTAAAACCAATTAAAAAATCCCATACCGTTCACCTAAACCGAACACTTCCAGCCAGAGTCGCGAGGCCGTCAGGAGACCCGAGGAAGGACCAAAGAAAAGAAAGGAGAGTGAAATCCAGCACCGACCAGACACCACCCACCAGGCCACTAACCAGAGTCCTTCACCAACCCCAGAGACATCTAAATTCCAACAAATCAGGGAGACCTCAAGAGACAAAAGGAGAGACTGAGGAAAGGAAGGAAGGACAGACGAAGCAGAGTGAGATCCACAGACACCAGCCTCCACCGATTCAATGATCTGAGGAAGAAGCAGATTGTGTCTGAGTTTCGATAGATGGTGGTGTGGTCTATCTGGCATGCATGAAAATCTCCACCAAAGAGGGGAGCTGTCGACCCCTGCCAGGACAGAGCAAGCGCAACACCTCAGGGCCCCCCAGGCCGCGGCAGCGCCAAAGGACGACCCCCGGGCCCCACAGGGGCCACCGGCCGGAGAGCAAACCCAGGAGCAGGAGCACCCCCCACCCCAACACGGCCCGCGCCCCCAACCCAACGCAGCAGGACGGGGCACTGCAGGCCCGCCAGGCACCCCACCGGTCCACAGCCCCCGCAGCAAGGGGGAGGGGAGAGGGAACCACGGGGCACAGAGCACAGAGCCCACAGAGCACAGAGCCCACAGGCCCCGAACCGCGTCGCCGGGCCCAGAGGTAAGTCAGTTGTTGTTAGGTCACCTAGCAAACACAAGTTTGGAGATAAAGGTATCCTACAGTCCAAGATAGCGGAAAGTTTTTCTAAGACTTTAGTCCAGAAATACATAACCGGAGTGCATAACCATAAAGCATGAAAATAAGTGTCTGTAGTGTTTTGTAAACACTGGAGACAAATGTCGGAGTCTGAGAGTCCCATTTTCTTCATCATATATTGAGTAATGTATGTTCTATTGGATAAGTTATAAATTTGTGTGTTTTGTCATTTTAAATGCGTTTTCACAAACTTGAATCCAAATTTCAGATTCCGGAGCTATAGACAAGTCTGTCTCCCATTTTGAGATGGGTAAAGACATTTTATCAGTATATGAAAGTAACATATATTTTTGAGAGTTTTTTTGTTGTTGTCGGAGAAAGCTTGGTAATACTGTATCTTTAGCTAAAACAGGCGGTTGGAGCGTACCCCGAAGTGTTGGGATTTGTTTCTTTATCATACTTTTAACTTGTAGATAATCAGAGCTTTAAGTGTAGTACATCCTTTGTAATGACTGTATAGATGACTTTGGGTGTCCAAGCTTTCTGTGTTTGAGACGGCCACTTCAGTCCAGTCTAGCACAATCCGACAATTGGGAAATGACTGAAAGCAATCTGGCAGGGAGTTTTGGTTCTTGGATCTGGAGGGGATTTTGTTTTTCGTCATACCAACATACAAAATGTCATACAGGGCACTGGAGATGGTGATCAAGATGTCACTTATTTAATCTTGTTAATACTGTAATGCCTTTATTCATGTAAATATACTTTGATCTTGGTAAATCATTATATCTCGTAAAACTACTCATGAAAAATTTACATATTGTAAATAATAACTTAACTCTTTTAAATTACAATTTTAATCTCTTAAATGATGACGTTATTCTCATATATAACTTTATACTCTTAGATATGACTTAACAATCATATTTTTTCAGTTCTCAGTCACCTGAGTCTGAGTGTAGACCACTCGTCCACACCAAGACCGGCAGCTTGGTCACTTCCAATAGAGCTGCTCCCGTCGGCTGACTCTTTCAATAAATCATAAAACTGCCAACTCCAAACAGTAGGATACCTGTTATTAGAATTTAAATTACGTAGATGTCTTCCCTCGTCCTCGAAGGACAGAATAGATACGCGCACCATCTTCCATTTGTTCCAGGAATCCATGGTGTATCCAGCTGCAACTGTCCACTCGGGGCAAGCCGTCTCTCCTCTACCCGCTCTTCTCGACGAGAAAATGTTAATCAAATGTGTTGAGAGACCAGCTGTCCAAATCCATGGTTAGATTTGGAATGTAGCGGGAGGCTGGTGTAGTAATTTAGACACAAGACAACATTAGACAAGGGCAGCAAGGAACATGAGGATAGGGAGAGGAGCAGAGCAACAAGCAACAAGCAACCGCCTTCTGTGAGAGCCAAGCAGAAAACTGTTGAATGTCAGCATGTGCAGTATTTGTGATAAGTAGCTATGTACTGTATATTGGCAATATAAAGATAGTGTGTCACTTGTGAGTCGCTTACGTGTACTGCTTCTTGCATCCACCCTTCCTTTTTTTGTCCATGTATTTGAACAGGAAATATGCAATTGCAACATTATTGGATTGAAAAACGTCAAAATCGTCATTAGGTTTGTTTTGTTTTGTTTGTTTTCTACTCTTCACATGCATGGGAGGGGAGGCTCTTTCTCCCCTTCCTACCCTGACAACATGCCCCTGTAGTGCATGGAAGAGGGTGTGTGCGGGGTGGGTTGGGTCATTGATGATGCAGAGAGCTCTCTTAGGGCTCTTAAGGCTATTCCTACAATCTTTTGAGCAGTCATGGCCATTATTTGAAGAGCTTTCTTTCTGCAGCCATGCAGCTACTGTGCCACACCATGATGATGAAGCTGAGGATTCCATTGCACATCTATCGAAGCTCCTCAGGAATAGCTCCAACTTTGTGAAAAGCTGCCCGAAAGGCAATAAAGACTTAACTGTTGGCCCAGGAAAAGCAACTTTGTAATATCAACGCTGAGACCTATGGCATGAACTGTGGAATACAAACCACAAACAAACTCACAAAAGTGTCTCTTATGCAAAAGAAAGCATTGGAAAAGTGAGTTTGGCTCAGTGAACTGACCTGTTCTTCTTTTTTCACACAAACAGACAATAGCTGTATTTACAGTAAATGTTTCTGGTCAAAATAGAAGGAGCTAATGGCAAAATATATTCATGAACTGGTAACATAGCGTATGCCTGACAATTGGCATTAGACATCATTTTTGCCTCAAACATTTATTTTCTAAATGTAATCCAATACGATACCATTCGTAAATGTTACAAAATATAATGTACAGATTTTTCATTTTTATCATTGAACATTTCACAACTCAGAAACTCAGACACACTACCCTTGCGGAGTATGTAGGCCTATAGGCCACACAAGTGAGTTCTGATCTTTGGATTCATTTTATCATACTGTATCCTCTTTCAGGACTCCGAATGAACTTTAAAACTATTCAATCTAAATAAATAAATAAATAAAAGAAACAAAGAGAAAATAGATAAAGAGAAAATAAATGAATAAATAAATATTGCAGTGAATGTTTCTCTGTCAAAGTACAAGGACAGGGCATCTTACAGCATTCTAGATATACCATTCTTAGATATACCATTTGTCCTAGAGTACATTATCATTCCTTGCAATGTGACGTCAATTCGAAGCAAACTGCTAAAACTCTAATCAACTCAACTTTATTTCTATCAATTCAATTCAATCACATTTAAACTCATTGCATCTGAGGTTAGTGATGATAAGCTTAACAAAAAAAAAGAAAAGAAAGAATAGCAAAGAGAATGAAAATTAGCTAAAACAGCAGGAGACGACAAGAAGGGCAAGGGGCGGCGGCAGGGCAGCAGAGAGAGGGGGGAGAAGGAATAAGGGTGACGAGGGAGAAGGGACAGGAGAGAGGGGAGAGACAAGGAGGGAGAGGCGGCAAGGGGGAGGAAGAGGGAGGGGAGAGTGAACTACGGGGCACCCCGGAGGCCCACCCACCCCGAACCGCGTCATCGGGCACGGAGCGACAGACTGCGCCGGGGCGGCGCCGCCCCGGACACCAGGAAGAGCACCGCAACACAGCACCTTCCAAGAGACCTAGGGAACGGCCAAAATGCAGCCACCAGCCACGCTCAGCCATGGGGGAAAGCACCTATAAATTTAACCCACTGGCATGCAGTGATTCCGAATATTAACCCTTAGTGCCCATTGGAAGTGAATCTTGAGGAGTTGGTGACTGTAAGGTGTCATTTGATGTAGTCTGCTCGATCCTGCTGGCAGCAACTGGGTTCCTGACTATAAAAACACAACCATTAGTTACAAATTGCCAAATACAGGAACAGCAATATAAGTTATCGCGATGTAGTAGCTCTCGCTAGCAGGCAGAATTAAGTAACCAGATTTGGATTAAAAGATTCTATATACGTGGACTACGTTTCTATAAATTTTGATATTTGGTTTTTATTCGAGGCAGATATTTTTTCCATTAAAATTTGATTTATGAGGAGGTTAGAGTTGATATTCAGAGTTTGTTTATTTTTCCAGTTAACAAGAATTGTTTTTTTTTAGCTATAGTAAGAGCTACAAGTGTAGATTGAAATTGTTTACGTGGTGAGTCAGTTGTTGTTAGGTCAATTAGCAAACACAAGTTTGGAGATAAAGGTATCCTACAGTCGAAGATAGCGGAAAGTTTTTCTAAGACTTTAGTCCAGAAATACATAACCGGAGTTATGAGGTATAGTTAAGCTACTGAGGAATGACTCATTATGCTCAGGCTTAGGCTTGTTAGTTTCTTAGGTTGTGATAATAGTTTTGAAAAATGTGATTAATTTCTTCTGGTGATTGTGTGCATTCACCAGTTGTCCTTTTAATAGCCGTTATAAGAGATTTTTCCCGATTGCGTTGAAGTTGGTTCGCAAGAAATTTACCTGATTTGTTATTATATTCAAAGTTGTTGTATCTCAATTATTGTATTATAAACTCTATCTTTTTAGATAACATATCGTCTAACTGTATTTTTGTATTTTGTAAGTCAGTCCATATCCTTATTTGGGTTTATTGCGTACTCATCCATCAGTTGTTTAATTTTATCTTCCAAGTCTTTTTCTAATTTTTGATCCTGTTTCTTTTTATAAGATGAATATGATATAATTTTACCTCTAATTACCGCTTTCCCAGCTTCCCAGAGAAGAGATGGAGATAAGTCTGGAGACTCATTTATTTCCAAAAAGTCTGCCCACTCTTCTTATAATTTTGTCAAACTCTACGTCATTTAGCAGTGAGATGTTTAAACGCTATGTCGGGTGTGGTTTAAAGGTATAATCAACTTATAATAATAGGATGTATTTTTGTACCAATTTTATCAGCAATAGAATTATTTGTGAGAAAAAAATTAATTATTGAAATAGACCGGTGCACAGCGGAAAAGAAGGTAAATTCCTTCTTAGTTGGGTGTTTTAAGTCTCCAGCTGCCGACGAGGCCAAAATCATCCATATATTCCCCCATTACTCTAGTAGATTGCAATCGTTTTATACATGTTGTATTATTAGAACGATCTATTAATGGATTTAAGACTGTGTTAAAGTCTTCTCCAATAATAATAGTTTGCTGCTAAATCAAATAGTTGAGAGAAAATTTCATGGAAAAAGGCCGGATCATCATTATTAGGGGCATATAAATTACCAAATATATATATATATTTTATTAAATATAGTCACCTGAATAATAATGTATCGGCCCTCTGGGTCTGTTAATGTATTATTTAGAGTAAATAATAAATTCTTATGTATGAGTATACAGACTCCTTTTTGTTTACTGTTATAAGGGGCAGAGTACACTTGACTAAAATTCTTGTCAATAAGTAATTTTTCTTCAGATTTTTGTAGGTGGGTTTCTTGTAGGAGACAAATATCTGCTTTTCATTTTAAGAGATGGTCTGAAATTTGTATTCTTTTTGCCTGTGAGCGAGCGCCACAAACATTCCAGGAAACCAGAACAAATTTATGCATACAAACAATATAAACTCAGTCCTGTGTATATATCTGTATAGGCTACTTGTTAATATTGGCATGTTGTAGGATAGAATCAAAGTGGTTAGGTGGTTTATGTGATTTGTGTGAAATAAGAGGTAACATGTAAGTGAATATAACAGTGAAAAAACGTAGAGGGAGGTGGAAGGGAAGGAAATTAGCAGGGGATTAAGCATGTAACAATACACCAATAACTGGTAACCTAAGCAAGATTTTTTGTTTAAATATATTTTAGATATAGTTATGTATTATGGCTGGCAACCAGTTCAGGGTGTACCCCGCCTACTGCCCGAAGCCAGCTGTGATAGGCTCCAGTGCCCCCCGCGACCCTTTTGAGGACAACGTGTTAAGAAAATGGATGGATGGATGGATGGATAGCTATGTATTAATATTATATTTGTAATATAAACATAATGAGTATTCATATTTTTGGTTTTATAACCACATATACAGTATATGTATTCATCTAATAATCAAACAAAGTTTAGTTCCACCAATGCCAATTAGAAAAGCCAGGGAGTTGAGTTGGGGTTCCGGAATAGTTGGCCATCGATGTATAGCTTATCAACGACTATCGTAGTTCGTTTACCCTCCTGCCTATTTTGTCTCATTATAGGAAACATTACCTTTTGCCACTCATTAATCTCTCTCGGGAATTGGTCATTCATCCCGAAAGAGGTCCCTTTAAGCTCCCGTCTTTTACTTTTAACAAATTATTTCTGTTTAAAATGATTTAGCAATAAACGGGGCAAGTTATATGGTGGTTAAATTCAGATTTGGTTTAGCATAATAAAGCTAGTTCTATTTTAGCAGCAGGGCGCCGCCATGTTGGGTATTCCCGGTCTCGCTGTAGGACTCGCGATAGTCACAGCATCTCGCGATGTGAGACAGTCTACCATGTGAAATACATTCCCCCCAATATAAAATCTAACTGATAAAAGAGAGAAGCAAGGTTGTAAATTTCATTCATCTCAATTTCACTTTTCAGCAACTTGCTAATATAGCAAGCTATAGGATAATCACTTAATCAGATGTCCCGCTTTGGCTGGACAGTCCTGATTTTGAGCCTTGGGTCCCGGCGGATTTTGCCAGCCTCATTGTTGTAACGCACTATTACGCAGGTCTCGTCCTGGCTTCCCGTATTTTGCCATGTGTTTGTCAATCACACAGCTGTCATAACGATTCATACGATAAACCAATTAAAAAGGAATTTATGTATAAAATGTCTTCCTATTTACTTCCAAATTCACGTTTGTGTTCTCATTCGCATCTGCTTCTAATCGATAGCAAGATGCACTGACTTACAGCACGTAGCAGGCGGTGACCGGAACCATAGCCAGAACTGCAACTACATGCTTTCGCTTCTAAGATTCATGGGAAATGTAGTCCTACTATCAACCGCTGTCATCAGTCGAATGGTTTCCATCCAACTGTTTCACATTTTTTTCAAACGAATTTACAGAGAATGTGCAAAACGGACATGCGACTTGATTGATACACCATAGAGATGTGATGTGACCCACCAGTAATTTATGGTAAATGGTAAGTGGAGCACTGCCAGGTCCACTGGGACCAAATCGAGGTTCAGTATTTAAAAGAAGAAGAACAAGAAGCGACGACGACATACGATTTTGCTTTTGTAATCTTTGATCAACCGTAGTGTTTCTTAGCTGTTTTCCCTCCAAAATAGCATTAATATTCACTTCTTTAATGTCATGTTTATTTCTAGTCATGTTTAGTTCCTGTCACGTTTAGCTTCTGTTTTCCTTGTGTGTTCCCCTTGTCTTGTCATTTCCTGTTTTAGTTTGAAAATTGACTCCTCTCATTTCTGGTCACTTGCCCTTCCTCGTGTGGTGTGTGTGTCAACCCTGACTCCTGATTGTTTCCACCTGTGTCCCCATTACCCTCATGTGTCATCCAATCAGTGCCCTCAGCCAGGTGTGTCTTGTTATGTCATTAGTGTTGGTCTATTTAGTCGGCTGTCTCCCCCCTGTCTGTGGCGGTTCATTGTTGCTGTTGTTGTAAGTCTTTCTCCACGTCACGCTGTCCTTTTTTTGCCTTGTCAGGAACCATGTCATGCTGTTAGATTTGCCTAAGTTGTTTAGCCATGTTTAGATTCATGTTTTGTTAGTTCAATTTATTTTGTACTTTGAAGATAGCTTTTTTGATTAGAAATTAAAACCTTTTTTCTTGGACTACACCTCGGCCTCCTTGCTCTGCCTTCCCGCATCTGGGTCCTAAAGCCCCACCCTATTGACATTTAATTAATTTTAAAAAGATTTTGACAAGACGTGGCAGATCTAGGACTCAGATGCAGAGATAGGAGTTTTCTGCCAAGGCAGATATTTATTAAACATTTAACATTTGAGGGTAATGGGGAAACAGGTGGACACAATCAGGAATCAGGATTGACCCTGACACCACATGAGGAAGGGCAAGTGACCTGAAATGAAAGGAGTCAGAATTTTCAAGATAAAACAAGAAATGACAAGACAGTAAAAGCCTAGATGAGACAACTTCACTGCGGTGTGACAGATTTCTGTTTCATCGTCCCCCCGCACATACCTTACTTTATCATCCGCCATTGTTTTGTGCATACAAACGTAGGCTTATGTTTGACGTAATATTTTGTGAAAACATGCAATGTGTATCTGGTCTTGTCATCGTTTATTTGTAAAACTGGTTTCCATATCCCAAATTAGCATTTTCCCTTTTCAATATGCTTCAAACTCAGCTCCCTCCAAGCATGAAAAAAAAGCCAAATTTTAGCCAAATTTTGGGCGAGGGTTAGGGGTTAGGGTTAACCCTAACCCTTTTTGTTCTAGTTTTATTGAAGTTGACAAAGTTTTGTGGATCAATTTTACAATGGATTTCAAAAGAGCGGATACAAGCTTGACGGACCTTGGCTGTTTGGGGAAGTGGTTTGGGCGTGGTTTACGAAAGGTCAATTGGGGTCAAAATAAGCATTGCTGCCTGTGAGTTCCTGGAGCTGTACAACATCTTCTACCAGGACTTAGCCAAAAAGGAGAATGCTTTTAGAGAATGGTGAGCAAGGAAGTTGACGTATCTGGTATTTGTAATTATTTGTTTACAGCTGTTGAACTCTCAACCAATGCCAATGAGGCAGCTACGTTCTTAGTATCCCGAGAAATGTGAGGTGACGCAATGTTTCACCAAGAAACATGCATGAGCCAGCATTTTATGTCCCTTATGTTCTTTAGTTGCGTAAATGTTGAAAGGGTGTTCATGACCCTCCTGGGGCATCCTGTTAAATTGTCAGAAGCACATAAGTGTGACAAAACCTGCTTTTTGTGATTTTCATCAACCTCCATGTGATAATCGCCAGATTTCAAATCCAGAATTGAAACTTGAACCCATCTTTTCTGCTCTGATTCAGACTCCTCTACCGATACGGCATAATCAAAAGTCACCTTTCTTCTTATTCTTAACAAAAATCAGTGAAGCAAAGGTTTTTTCTGACTTTCTTAGAATGCCAGTATTCAACAGCTCGATAGTGTCACAGGTGAATGTGCCTAGCCTTCTGCTCAAACGATCAAAGAAACAGATCTCGTGTTTCAAGGTTCCTCTTGGAAATACTTCAGAGAAGGAATTTAGTTATTTCATGACCCCCTTTTTCCATTCCTTTGGGAGCAGAGTATCAGTGACGTCAAAACTTGTTTTGTTGGGATGGTTTGTCAGACTCAGTTGTACTTCAGAAATACTGCTTGAGGGTTGTGAAAACTTTAGCTTTGCCTGATAAGAAGACTTGTGGAGGGAAAGAGAGTGGGATGGAAAGTTCTGCAATGCTATGGTTTGATGAGACTGTCATGCTGTGCCCCCCCTTTTTTTTGTTTCCTTTTTAGCATAATGCCGACCTTAAAACGTCTTGAGGGCTTGACATGACAGCTACAAAAAGACAAACCACTGCATAGACTTGATTAAGAAAGCTAAGGCAGCTTGTGTGCGTGTGTGCGTGTGTGCGTGTGTGCGTGTGTGTGTGTGTGTGTGTGTGTGTGTGTGTGTGTGTGTGTGTGTGTGTGTGTGGTTTGGATGGGAGAACTGGCTCGATATTCTACAATTACAAGAACACATTATTGGCATCGGGCCAGAACAATTTGGTCAATTTCCTATTTCTAAAATAAAATCAATACTATTGGTCAGTCCACACCTGTGGGTGTCATTTTTACAAATTCTTGATTAATTTACATGGTGTCCATAAAGTCTCTTTACCATTTAAAAAATGTATTAAAAATGCAATTGATTAGATCTTTTTTTCAGATTTGTTCTATTGTATTCAGTGTTTAAAAAAAACATACAGTGTTTAATCCTTTGCTTAAGGTCAGTAATGATACTGATGCCATTGCCACAATTGATGAGGCTATGCTACAGCGAACATGGCAAGAAATCGAGTACCGTCTTGATGTGCTTCGTGCAACTAATGGTGCCCATGTAGAAGTGTATTAAAAGAGGTAAAAAAAAAACTTTAATAAACGCTGAATACAATAGAACAAATCTAAATAAAATATCTAATCAATTGCATTTTTAATACATTTTTGAAATGGTAAAGAGACTTTATGGACATCCTGTACATTTCTGAAAATGGTTGACTGTCTTTGATGATGCAATGTTAAGGTTTCAGTCTCTTGAAAAGTGACCCTTTTGGAGGTAAAAGGTTTCGGCCCGACCACATGCATTTTCCATACATTTGATCCAAAAGAAAATCTGTCCTTTCTGTTCTGACAACATTGTGCCATGTTAAAGTACTAAAACGCTATCTTGCCGGACTTGTATTATATAGGAAACCAAAATGTCTTCAACATGTTATCTTGAAAGAACGTTTGTGATGTGTTGAACAATGATGGTCAACTTTTTGATCTTTTCATTCAAAGATGTCCAACACAATAGTGTTTAAAGCAAAGATTAAGTTTGGGTCACTGCAACCACAGTGCATGTATTAAAGTTCATACCAACATACACAATGCTTGTGTAAATATTAAACACGGTCTCTGTTACATGTTATCAATGTTATGGATGTTCCTCTCAGACTTGCAAGGATGTCTCGTCACTCACCTCCATGATTATTCTAGGGAAGATACATTGCACTTTGGGTCAGCCTCAACAACGTAGGACTCCTGCTCGGTGCTGGCACACTGGGGGCATCTAAGGGTGATGCATTCAAATGAAAAGGTAAGACTTCATTGTAACAACAAATAACAAAAACAAAGGTTAAAAAGGTAGATACTTTAATAAAATGGGATTCTCAAAAGTGGTATGCACAATTACAGTAGACCAAAAATAGGTGCAACCAATAAGTGAAAATAAAATAAAATCTCATTTCAATGGAACACCTCATCCGATCTCCCAAATTCTTGTTAGGTTATACTCAGGTTTAAGTCGCCTTTCCAACCAAACTTTGAATTTTGACAGATTTTCAATTTTCTTAATATTTTATTAGATATTTTCATGGGACCACATTAAAGAAATGACACTTTTTTACAATGTAAAAGTAAGTGTACCACTTGCATATCACTGTAAATATACTGTCTCTTGACATAATTCAACACACAGCCATTAACTCTTTCACTGCCAGACGTTTTCAGAAACGGGATGTCGCCAGTGCCAGCCGATTTAAGCATTTTGACTGATCTTTCAAGGTCCACAGAAAATGTTGTGTTTGGACTATGGAAACACACATACTACCAAATGAAAGATTGAACGCTCATCTTTCATCAGAAAAAAAAGTTTGTTTCTACCTTATTCCGTTCTTCAGTAATCAACAATAGAAAATGGTTAGTTTCACCGAAATGCTCTGTTTTGAAACAAAAAGCGGAGAAAAAGAGCTTTTTGTGAAATGATGTTATTTCATGCACTCCAGTGAATTGTACACTTCTTTTTGTCCATGAATGATGCCACAAACACCTAAATAGTGCTTTACTTCTGTAATACACCACCACCAACAATGAAAAAGTGTTTTTAGATTGCAAAATACGTATATTTCCATTCAACAGTGTAACAATTTGACAAAACAATTTCGCAAACTATTTACAAATGTGTGCAACTGTGGTACCATTTACAATTAAGTGGATGTTTCAAATACAGTTTTTCTTTTTGTAACACTCCCCTGCGTGCAAGGAGAGGGAGCAGGATTTGCACAACAGAGTAGTTTCACTGCGATTGTCCATTTCGCGTGCAGACGTTACACTTTCTTGACGGCCTTTTTTTACGGTGAATAGCAAGTAGCAGACTGTACCCACTCCTCCGATGAATATGCATTGGACTCGGGGTACTCTTCGTCGTCCGATTGAACGTCCGCCTGTGCAGAAGTGCTCGGTTGTGCTCCGCGTTTTCCGGTGTTAGCATCGCTAGCCGGTGAACCTTTATGACGTCGTCATAGCCGCCGCGTCAACGCTTCCAACTTCGGCGTCAACCTCGGAGTCACCATCATCATCATCGATGATGATCATCGTCGTCATCAATGTGCTCTTTAGCGTTGGTCGATGCCTTTCGTCTTTGAAAAAAATTCCCAAGTGTGAGCTGCTTGCAACCGGTCGCCATTGTTCGCTTCCTCAGCCATCTAGCTCCGCCTCACGTCTTCTACTGCCGCGTCAATGCTTCCAACCTCGGAGTCACCATCATCATCATCAATGATGATCATCGTCGTCATCAATGTGCTCTTTAGCGTTGGTCGATGCTTTTCGTCTTTGAAAAAAACTGCTCGAGCGTGAGCTGCAATAAAACCATTCATACTTGTATACAACTGCTGTAGAGCATTAACCTTTATATATTTTTATCTTGTGTTATTTTCACAAGTCTTGGGACTTATTGTGCTAACTTGGGAAGTCGATGCTAACTTCCTGTTAGCATTTGAATGGGATCCTCCCTTCACTTTTAGCATTAGCGCTAGGCTAGCAATGTTTTAAAACAAAGCATGTTTTGTACTTAAATATACAGTGGATGTAATTCTTATTGTCGTGTGTTTAGTTTTAGTAAACTCAGCCATCTAGCTCCGCCTCACGTCTTCTACTGCCGCGTCAATGCTTCCAACCTCGGAGTCACCATCATCATCATCGATGATGATCATCGTCGTCATCAATGTGCTCTTTAGCGTTGATCGATGCTTTTCGTCTTTGAAAAAAACTGCTCGAGCGCAAGCTGCTTGCAACCGGTCGCCATGTTCTCTTCCCTTCCCCAGCCATTGTCCCCTCTAGCTCCGCCTCACGTCTTCTACTGACGCCTACCCAATCTTGTCAAAAGAGTCATTGCTGCCATCTAGGGGCCAAAAATAGTCATTAGGCTAACTAGATCTGCTTGAAACTTTCACCACAGCTGGCCAAGGCTTTCCTCCACCCGTTTCAAAAAAAAATAATAAAAAAATTGGATGACGCCTTTTAACGTCATTGGCGGCCCTCCGTAGGTTTTTACTTGACGTCTTTTAACGTCCATGGCAGTGAAAGTGTTAATGTCTAAACAGCTGGCAAAAAAAAAAAAAAAAAGTACACCCTGAAGAGAAAATGTCCAAATTGACCCCTATTGGCCAATTTAGAAGTATCGCTTTCACACTTTCCGTTACAGGTCAGTGGAATTGTTGCTCTTCATAAAGATGCCTTAGGCAGGAAGACTGTCGACACCCTAAAACTGAGCTGCAGTACAATGACCAAGATTATACAGTACCGGTAATGTAAAAGGGCAGGTTCCACTCAGAACAGGCCTTACCATGCAATAATCAACGAAGTTCGGTGCACGTGCTGAATGTCATATCCAGAGGTTGTTTTTGTATCTGCTTTTCTACAGAGGTTAAAGCCTGTCAGTGTTCAGACAATATGTCACACGCAGCATCAAATTAGTCTGAATGGCTGTCCTCCCAGAAGAAATTATCTGCTCTGCTTGGGGGGAAAAGCCCACAAACAGAGTGCTGAACACAAAAGGACTATGCATATGGTTTTTTGGAACCATGTCCTGTGGTCTGATGAGACCAAGATGAACTTATTTTGTTAATGTACTGTTAAGAGGGTGTGTCAGAAACCAGGTGAGGAGTATAAAGACAAGTGTGTCTTGTCTCCAGTCAAGTTGTGTGATGGAAGTGTTATGGTCTGGAGCTACTTGAGTGCTGTTAGGACTGGGGACTGGAGAGTTCATAGAGGAAACCATGTATGCCAACATATGTATTCAGTGCTATAACATACTGAAACAAAGTATGATGGCCGCAGTCAATATATATATTTTTTATATTATTTATTTATTTTATTTTTTTAATTTTTCACAAACATGGCATGTCCTTTTGACAATGATACCGTTGATGAAGGTGCACTCTAAAAAGAGAATTGTTGAACCAAATTTAAAGATGTATTCAGGGATTTTCTCAAAAAGTACAAGCCAAGCATCCGTTTGTCACTTTTTTAAAAATGGGAGACCATCCCAACAGCTCTCTTGCTCGTCCGGGCTCATCTTCATCGGTCTCTGCAGCCAGCCTTGCTTCAACAGGGGTGGGCAAACTCGGTCCTCGAGGACCGGAGTCCTGCAGGTTTTGGATGTTTCCCTGCTGCAACACAAGCTGATTCAAATCAACAGGATCGTTATCAGGCTTATGCAGAGCTTGCTGATGAGCTTCATATATCATATATCAGCTGTGTTTGAGAAGGGAAACCTCCAAAACCTGCAGGACTCCGGCCCTCAAGGACCAAGTTTCCCCACCCCTGGCATAGACGGATGTCCTCTTGCGTCTCTCAGCTATTTTCAAAGTATGCGGTGGAATCGGTGAGCTACAAGGATGAATGGCTGAGTCCGAAGCTCAACCAGCTACATGCTACAAACACTCGATGTGCGCATGCGCAGCAAGGAACGAGCACGCACGACGTCGCTATGTCAGATTGATAGACAGGATCGAGAACCAATCATTAAGATGATCCACCCGAAAGATACAGTGACAAAAGATCCGTGAATATACGTTTAAGATTACAAATTGAATTGTTGACCAATTTAACAAAATGGCTGGTAACACATGATTGAATTAAATTAATCTAAAGTGAATATATTAAGTTTAATGAATTATGAGTTCATTAAACTTAATACATTCACTTTGGACTAAATTAATTCAAGTGAATATATTAAGTTTAATGAACTCATGATTCATTACACTTAATACATTCACTTTGGATTAATTTTGGATGAACTTAATTCAAGTGAATATATTAAATTTAATGAACTCATGATCAATCAAACTTAATATATTCACTTTGGATTAATATAATTCAATTGTGTGTTATGAAAGAGGAATAAACGTAATTTGTCCTCTTTGCGTGTTCCAAAAATGAAGATAGATTTAATGTAAGAAAAATACACCTTTGCAAAAATGATTTAATGTAAGAAAGGTCAGAGATCTCTGGACAAATAACAGCCTCTAATTCATCACTTTAACAGGTGGGATTCAGAGCGTCAAATGTAGCTCTTCCGCGTGCACAATGGTTTCTTATAGTTAAAAAGACCTCCTCCTTTTCATTTATAGACTAAACATATTCTTAGTACTTTTCCGTGAGCAGATGGCGTAAACAAGGTCAGGTGTGGGTGTGTTTTTGGGACAAATTCAAGGACTAAATGTGTTTTTGCAAAAAACGCTGAGAAGGAACTTTTTTAGACTAAATAGTATGTCCCAGTTTAACTCTTTCACTGCCAGACGTTTTCAGAAACGGGTTGTCCCCACTGCCAGCCGATTTAAGCATTTTGAGTGATCTTTCAAGGTCCACAGAAAATGTTGTGTTTGGACTATGGAAACACACATACTACCAAATGAAAGATTGGACTCTCAGCTTTCACCAGAAAAAAAAGTTTGTTTCTACCTTATTCCGTTCTTCAGTAATCAACAATAGAAAATGGTTACTTTCACCGAAATTCTCTGTTTTGAAACAAAAAACGGAGAAAAAGAGCTTTTTGTGAAACGATGTTATTTCATGCACTCTAGTGAATTGTACACTTCTTTTTGTCCATGAATGATGATGCCACAAATACCTAAATAGTGCTTTACTTCTGTAAAACGCTTTCACCAACAATGAAAAAGTGTTTTTTGATTGCAAAATACGTTTATTTCCATTCAACAGTGTAACAATTTGACAAAACAATTTCGCAAACTATTTACAAATGTGTGCAACTGTGGTACTACTTACAATTATGTGGATGTTTCAAATACAGTTTTTCCTTTTGTAACGCTCTCCTGCGTGCAAGGAGACGCCAGGACTCGCACAACAGTTTACTTTCACTTTCGCATTGGTCCGTTTTGCGTGCAAACGTTACACTTTCTTGACGGCCTTTTTTTCCGGGGAATAAAAAGCAAGTAGCAGACTGTACACACTCCTCCGATGAATATGCATTGGACTCGGGGCACTCTCCGTCGTCCGATCGAACGTCCGCCTGTGCGTGCTCGGTTGTGTTCCGCGTTACGACACCGTCATAGCCGCCGCGTCAGCGGTTCCAATTTCGCCGTCAAGCTCGGATTCACCTTCATCATCATCGATGATGATCATCGTCGTCATCAATGTACTATTTTAGCGTTGGTCGATGCCTTTCGTCTTGTAAGTGTAGAGCTGCTTGCAAACGCTCGCCATTGCCCGTTCCCTCCTCCATCTAGCTCCATCTAACGTCTTCTACTGCCACGTCAATGCTTCCCAACCACGGAGTCACCACCCTCATCTTCATCATCGATGATGATCATCGTCGTCAACAATGTGCTCTTTCAGCGATGCTTTTGGTCTTTGAAAAAAACGGCTCGGGCGTGAGCTCCTCGCGACCGGCCACCATTTTTCCTTTGTCTTCCATTCTCATCTCCTGCTCGACGCTCTAGCTCCGCCTCTACTGACGCCCACCCGATCTTGTCAAAAGAGAGTCATCGCTGCCCTCTAGGGGCCAAAAATAGTCATTAGGCACAACAGACCGGCTGGAAACTTTCACCACAGCTCCGGAAGCCTTGCCCGCACCCGTTTAAAAAAAAAATAATTAAAAAAAAATGGATGACGTCTTTAGACGTCATTGACAGTGCTCCGTAGGTTTTTACTTGACGTCTATAAACGTCAATGGCAGTGAAAGAGTTATGGTCAGATTATGCCGAAATCAACACCATCTGCTCTGCACAGGACACAAAACATTTCGACAAGGTTAATATAAAGAATTAAAATGTTAATAATGTGTAACAATGGTTAATAAAATAAAATGAAGAATTAAAAATGTTATAATATCTATCAGTCCACCCTTTGGGCTTATTTAAAATAAAGCCCAATAACTAAATATTTAAACATTTTTACCAAAGGATTCCAGCGGGATCTTCATCATCGCAATGGCAGGTGCAACAGTAGAATAAAAGGAAAAAAACAAAACAAAACATTCTTTTTAGCAGGAGAGGAGGTCAGTCATATGTCAAAGCAATCTGATTCATCAAAAGATTTTTTTTTTTCAGTAAAATAAGCATATCATATATGAAGACAATGTGTTGTGATTATGTTGAAAAATTGTGGTGGGGGATCCCAAAAATAGCAAATTGACATGACAGTCAGTATGAGAAAGAGTGTCATTATGTACGTGCAATTGGAGACGCGATTGAAGACTTGTTGTCGTTTGGGCTAGGGAAGTTTTTGTTGACGTTTGTCAGTTCCGTTTTCGTTCTTGCTTTTGTTTTTTTAAACCGAGTCCTTCAGCTTTGCGATTGGCTGGCAACCTGTTCAGGTTGCACCCCACCTACTGCCCGAAGCCAGTTGGGATAGGCTCCAGTACCCTCACAATCCTTGTGAGGACAAGCGGTCAAGGGAATGGATGGATGGATGGATCCTTCAGCTTTTTTAGAACCCACATCAACTGCCAGAGATGACCACCGGGCCCAAGGTGTGACTCATTCTTTTTGGAATGCCCCGGAAAAGGGACACATTCCTCCTCTCTCCATTGGGTAATCCTCAGGTCGTCTGGTGGAAACTGGAAGCAGTTGAATGGCCTCTCAGCTGGCACGTCTGGTCACTGGAGGAGTTGACTGGTTTCTCAGTTGGCTCCCGCTGGTGGCTGGCTCCTGAAGGTGGGGGTTGAGTAGAGGGCGGACCCCCTGCTGGTCTGATAGGCAAGATGTGGAACCAGGTGCCCCGTGGACTGGACTAGATTGACCTTTTCATCACCTCATCTGGGTGCAAAATATTTTCATTTAGTCACTAATAAACATTTATTCACATCCCTTCTTTTTGAAAGAGCATTTTGGTAGTGTTATTAGTTAGGAGTTAGTAAATGTTAGTAAAGTTCTGTAGGCCTGTCCTGTGGGGAAAAAAATCTGTTTGTTGTGACATTCAATTAGGATCCAGCCTTTGGCTGACTTTAATGACCTAAGCACATTCATAAATGCAAAAATGAAAATCTTAGCCAGTTCAAATCTGACGAGGCCAATTTTGTTTACAGAATGTAATGATTATTGGAATATTTTATTATAATATTTATTGTTATAGATATGGCATGAATGTGCTTCCAGCCATTAAATAAATGCAACTTTCGCCAACAAATAAAATCAAAAAATAACATCTTACCCCAGGGCCCCAGGGAAAAATAGAAATGGAACATATTCACCTTATTTTTGTCGTCTCTGCCAAAACTTACTCCTTCTCCATGGTCAAGGAAATTCCCAATTGTCCTCCTGTAAAATTCATTCTCACGGACTATCTATAATTATCACATTAAGACTAACTTTTAATTTTATAGTTATTTAATTCAACATGGACTGTTTGTGTCCTTCGCAACGATATACCCAGACCGACCAATAATTACCCCATCTGAAAAAATCGCTTTAGAGAATTTTTCAGACTCTAATAATATACAAGTTCTGCAGTAAATAAATTTTGCTTGCTTTTTGTTTAGAAAGAGGGGAAAATTTTACATTTAACCAGTAAATTCGACAATGCGCCCCAAGCAACTATTCAAATTTCAAAAGAAAATTTGGAAAATATTAAAAGACTAAATTCAATAAGCGTAAATTATAATAGTTAAGATTGAAATAAATTTTATCTTATCTTTATTCACATTAGCTGTTTTCAATTTCTGAAACCACACGGAATTTACCTGTATTCTCTTTTGTACTATAAAAATATTGTATTTTAAGCCAATGAATTTTACAAAGAATCTCAGTTTTCAGCCAATCCATCAATTAAGTTGCTCTCAATTTTAATATTTTATCATTAAGCTTGCTAGTCCCCCTTTTGTTGATGTTTGTCCAAAAAGCCGACTGTTTTAGAATAGACAGAGATAAACAAATCAGATCAAATCAAAATAAACATCAAAAGTTTTAAAATATAATAAATCTGTGTGTATAGAGTGTTGTCAATCAGTTCATTATATTTACGAAATGTTTTACTGTAAATGTTATCACCTTATATCTGTCAAAAATATAGAGTGCAGTGTAAACAGTCAGTATCACATCATATGGTCTGGTATCACTAACTCAAGGAAACATTGTTGGTGGGGGCTGAGTCACCAGCGGAGTGGAGCAGTTTTTCACAGGACAGTTCTGGACGCAGGAATGCATTAAGGAAGCATTGGAGCAGTTTTTAATTTAAGACTTTTGCATGTGAGTTCAGGGTGCAGTCATTGTGTGCATTGGGTAGTGGAGCAGTTTTCTTTTATCACATTTGTATATGACGGCACAGTCATTGTGGCATCAGGTGGCGCCAGGAACTTCCGTTGTCCATCAGTTAGTGGCATGGCCGAGCAGGTGGAGTCAGGTATGGCCGCATCCCGCCGCTCTGCTGGTGGTAGCAGCTGCAGTTTCTTTGTTGGTGGGGGTTTTGTTTTGATGAGATCTGTGTCCCGCTTGTATATGTCCAGTTGACCTTGTTTTGAAATAATGACCCCGACCAATAATCCTCACTCGACTGAAAACATTAAAATCTGCCCCAACAGTATTTAGGTTATAACATGTCAGTAAATATTAAAAAACAAAATCTTCCTTTATTTCAAAAAAAAAAAAAAATTTGAGAAGAATTTTTTTTTTTAAATTTAAAAAATAAAAAATAAAAATAATACTAAAAAATAAAAATAAAAATAATTAAAACAATGAAAGTTTACAATTTTAAATAATTGCTAATTATATGTCAATATTTGTTATGGTTTACAATATTTAATTTAATATGTTTTGCATACCTTCATAAATAATACTTAGGATGAGATAGGACAGATATACTCTAACAATTTACAAATATAGTCAATCAATAAGTGTGTAGTTTTCAATTAATGTTTTCAAGAAACGCCTAGTCCGTTTTTTGGTCAAACATCAAAGCAAAAATATTTTTTTTAATTACATAGTCAAAAATGTGATTCTTCCAGACAGCTCCCCCATGGAATGGTCCAATCTCCAGGACTCGCAAGGCCTGCTCCAAACTCTAAAATGGGATTTCAAATGTCGAATTCAAAGGTTAATTATAATTAACACATTACTTCATCCCCTGGTTGTGATAAGGAACTCGTCATCTTCTCCTCATAATGGCTGCCATTGCTTTCTGAAAAGATATTTCAAGGTTAAATAATGTTCTGGCGTACGAGAAAAAATCATAAGGGAAAAAACAATCATCTATATAAAGAATTATTCCACATTAGTTGCCATGCAAGTTATTCGTTTTTAGTTATTATTATTATTATTAGAATAAGAAAAAATATGGCTGAAATATGTCATATATACCTCTTTACATTAGTTGATTTGCTCTTGGCATTTTTAATTTGAAAAAGGGTGACACCTGGCGGTCAGAATGAGTCACAGCAACTAAAATTTTCAAATTGACCTGCGTCATTAATTTATTAAAGGGTGACACCTAGCGGTCAGCTAGGAGATTTAAATGAGGGCTCATAAAATTAGTTACGTTAACAGTTCATATAATGTCGCTTAATTATTTAACGCAGACCCTGAAGCTTGCCGTTTTAGCGTGGAAATTTTATTAGTAATTTTACCGTCTAATTAATTTATCCCGTTTAGCGTTTATTAAACTTTTTCATCTGTTTTATTACGTAAATTTGTATTATGCAGTTATTTTATTTGCAAAGCAACATTTCAGCATTAATCATTATTTAATATACTTTTCCTAAGGCTACGTCCGGGACTCTCCTCTATATAAAAATTACATATTACTTATAACACTCTTAACGAGCAGCTGTCATCTACGCACATTCAAAGTTAAATTGCCGTCATTAAAACCATCGAACAAATGCCATATCTTATTAGAATAAACTAACCTTTTCCACAATAAATTCAAGTCCCGTCGTTCAGTATTAAATAGATTCTATGTCATTTATTTAACGGTAATATCTAATCCGGAAGCTTTAGTTCCGTCTAGCGGAAGTACTCTCAGGTCAAATCATTTAGTCCTTCAGAATAAAAGCGCACCGTAGCCCCAACATTTTAAGTCATTATTTAAAGTTATATAAATGGTTATAACTTCACCAAAATACCTAAAGCTGGTATTCTAGCATTATTCATCATCTTATCCCAAAATACACGATTATGTCTCGCTTTTGTTCCACTCGAAGAAACCACAAATACAATCCGTACTTCACGTCAAACGCCCGGCGGCGCAAGCCTCAACGTCCCCCATCAATAAAATTAATTTACCGTAGATTATAACGGCTCCTGGCTAGCTCGCCACAAAAGATTTATTCCACTGGCCGCATCCATCTTTATTAGTTCTTCCTTTCACGGGTGTTTACTGAGCAAAACTACGATAGCAACTAACGCATGCGCTCTCAACTTTTCATAGCGTCATCATATTCTCGCTTAACGGAAACTCATTTGGGTCAAACAATTCTGTTTCGCGTTCAAAAGAGCGTCCTTAATTTCTATTAATTATTGACTCCCGTATTTCATAGCTTATTATATTATATTATATTATATCGTCGTTAAGTCGTATTAATATTTATAAATGCAGTGACGTCTCACTTATAACAGAATTAGTCGACAAAATAGCTCTTTGCGCCCCCCGTAAAAACAATAACAATGACGTCGACTATTCTACCACATACAAATAATACACAACAAATATCATGATCTTCTCTCAAAATAATAAATACCGCTTTAAGTCAATTACGAAGCAGTCTCTCGACTAATATAGCCTGTCTGTTCACAATTATTTGATTCAATTGTGCAGAAACCCCTCGTAACGTTACGTACCAATCTCTGGTAATATATCCTCATCTGCGCATTCATATTTCTTATCTTTCAGCTGAACAGATCTGTCCATGAATATCCATATTCAATCATCCAAGGACCTCGCGATTGATCACAAAACGGCGTATCAACTCCGCTTATTGCCAACCTGACTACCAAAGCTGAATAAATGTTCAAGGATCTTAACGACGTCAATCAGGGCAGTACTATTCCGCTGTATCTTTCGTAGTTCCTCCGCAATTTCATCCAAGAACCTCTCGTTTGCGTAAACAAACTGCGTTCCTTGCACAAGGACCTTTAATAACAAATTATCCAAAAGTGCCTCTCGCCTGCGTGAACAAGGCTGTTTTCCACTTCAGCTTCTATTTTATGCAAGGAATTTATGTCAATTTCCCAAGCATCTCTCGTCTTGTAAGAATACAAAATGTCCCTCAAAACTGACTACAAAGCAATTGCATACAACTCAACGTGCAGCTTTTATTATACAAGGAATCTATGTCAATCTTCCAAGCATCTCCCGTTTTGTAAAAACATAGAAATGTTTCTCAAAACTGGCTACAAAACGATCGCGTACAACGTGACAGCATTTCCGCAAATAGCGCTACGTCACCACTAGTGTATACTTCAAATACCGTGGTAAAATCCGAAATCTGGGACTTCGCGTCCAACTAAACGATTTCAAAATTTATCACTATTTTTCTTACACAAATTCCATCCTCAATATAATTTTGCAAGACGAATTTACCAGCCGCAGCGTTCTCAAACAGACAGAATTCCTAAAACGTGGATAAAGTGTCCACTTACCATGATTAATATGTGGCCGGGGAATTCTGCCCGTCCTTGAACGCCCCGCTGTAAAACGTCGCTCTACGTCGGGGTTCACCAATTGAAAGAGGAATAAATGTAATTTGTCCTCTTTGCGTGTTCCAAAAATGAAGATAGATTTAATGTAAGAAAAATACACCTTTGCAAAAATGATTTAATGTAAGAAAGGTCAGAGATCTCTGGACAAATAACAGCCTCTAATTCATCACTTTAACAGGTGGGATTCAGAGCGTCAAATGTAGCTCTTATAGTTCTTATAGTTAAAAAGACCTCCTCCTTTTCATTTATAGACTAAAAATATTCTTAGTACTTTTCCGTGAGCAGATGGCGTAAACAAGGTCAGGTGTGGGTGTGTTTTTGGGACAAATTCAAGGACTAAATGTGTTTTCGCACAAAACGCTGAGAAGGAACTTTTTTAGACTAAATAGTATGTCCCAGTTTAAGGTCAGATTATACCGAAATCAACACCATCTGCTCTGCACAGGACACAAAACATTTCGACAAGGTTAATATAAAGAATTAAAATGTTAATAATGTGTAACAATGGTCAATAAAATAAAATGAAGAATTAGAAATGTTATAATATCTATCAGTTACCAATTGAAGCAATTGTATTAAGTTGGTCAACAATTCTCTTTTTAGAGTGTGCAGCATTACTGCGCAGAGAATTAAATATTCATCGTGAGATACCGGGCACATGCCCTTTTGGCACTGATGGCCAAAGCGCCCATTTGTCCTTTTTTTCCCCCTGTGGTGTGTGTGTGAAAGTCATTTTGTTCCCTGTCAAAACAAAAATTCAACAACATAATTTACATAAATTAAATTACGATGTCTTTGGTCACGAGATCCTCGAAGATTACGTCATACTAGCATACGCGCTCTTATTTGAAGACAATAGACATTCGAAGCCAGGTCGCTTGCCGCTGCGCATGCCGTCGGTAAGTTGGTCGCTAGTCTCACTCAAAGTAAACAAAAGCCAAGGTCATAGAGTGCACTGAGGACGCGGGGGACACATTCCCCTCAGTTTAATGAAGACCACGATCCTTCCCATCCACTTTCGCCACGGCAAAAATCTCCGGTAAAACAAATGTTCCTCTCCCCCATTTGCTACAACTACTGATGCGTTTAAGGTACACAGAAAATGTCGGAATTTGTACCTCTAAGTCAGAATTTTAATCAACCCTCTTCCTGAAGTCAGATTTCCAACTTAACAAGGCAGACGGATCTTACAAGGCAGACATAGAATTGATGCTATCTGTTAATCATGTAAACACTATAGTTACATGTTTTCTTTTACTTTCACACGGCTGACAAGCGCTAGGAACGTTACTATTACGAGCCGCACGAGTCTTTAAAAAAAATAATAAAAAAAATAGACGTCTGCTCAATGCGAAAAATAGAAAGAACACTTTCAGTAGATGTTTATAACTTTTTTCTCTTAGGCTAACTAAGTCTTGTGGCATGTACTCAATAAGAGCTGAATTGAAATTATTTTATATTATCTTTGTTCTTATTATAACCAACACCTCGGTTTTTGTTTTGTTTTGTTTTTTTTATATTGGTGGGGTTTGCGGCCAGAGTGAGGTCCTAAGAAACAGGTAGCAGTATTTTCAGAAATTAGTGCGACAATGAAGAATCAAATAAAATATAATCACAGCATTTTCTCAAGAACAATCTAGTTTGCCTAGATTCTTCTTCTTTTGCTTTCAGCTTTTCCCTTCAGGGGTTGCCACAGCGAATCAGTTGTCTCCATCTAACCCTGTCCTCTGCATCCTCTGTTCTCACACCAACTACCTTCATGTCCTCTTTAACTACATCCATAAACCTCCTCTTTTGTCTTCCTCTAGACCTCCTGCCTGACATTTGGAAACTCAGCATCCTTCTGCCAATATACTGACTATCTCTCCTCTGGATATGTCAAAACCATCTTAGTCTGGCCTCTCTGACTTTATCTCGAAAGCCTCAAACATGTGCTGTCCCTCTGATGTACTCATTCCTGATTCTATCCATCCTGGTCACTCCCAAAGATAACCTCAGCATCTTCATCTCTGCCACCTCCAGCTCTGCCTCCTGTCTTTTCCTCAGTGGCACTGTCTCCAGACCAAACAATATTGCTGGTCTCCCCACAGTTTTATAAACCTTTCCTTTCATTTTAGCAGAAACTCTTCTATCACACATCACACCTGACACTTTTCTCCACCCGTTTCAGCCTGCCTGCACACGCTTCTTCACTTCTTTTCCACACTCTCCATTGCTCTGGACTGTTGACCCTAAATACTTAAACTCTTGGTCTCTTCTCCCTATAACCTCACTCTTCCACTTGGGTCCTCCAATGCAATATACTAAAGATTGACAATCTACACAAACAAATAGTAAACGGCATTTATTCTTACCTGAATCAAGCTAAATGTAAAATAAGACATTTTTTAAGCTACATGCACAATAGTATAATCATAATAGCACTACTTGTCTTATTTAAAATGTAAATTTCATTTACATTTTACATAATCATTTTTATTTATGTAAATTTATTGTTCATAATTGATGATCCACAAATGTTAAAACTGTATTTTTGTGGGTGTTTGGCATTGGCATTGCAGAAAAATAACAGTTTCGTTATATGTGATTTCTTTTTTAGCCATTATTTCAATTAAGATTTTTACAATGGATTTTTTTTTCCACAGGCACGTACACACATACATATTGAAGACATTTAATATTTTCAATTTGATGTTTTACTGTTTTTGAGTTTACTTATAGGCATATCAATGTGATATAATCATGAGTGTTTAAAATAATACAGTGGAGTAATGATTTTGTGAACTTTATTTTATCCCCTCACCCTCAAAGCTATTGAAGATAGGAATGTGCATGATGTTATTTAGAGCCTTTTGGCATTAGAGACTAAAAGTCTGGGGTAGATCCTAATTGCATTTCTCCCCCAGTCAAGAAGGGGAACTGAATGTAAATGTCTGTTTACTAAAAAGATTACACCTTTGTTCAACCTGGAATCAACATGTCTGTATGTAAACTTCTGCTTACTAATAACATCACGTCTGCTTGCTAATAACATCACACATTTGGTCACTAGGAGATGACATGTCTGCCCTTTGTTCAATCAAGAGCCGGGAGGAGGAACCTTTTATCTTTTTTGTATAAATGAGTCGATGTTTTGTAAATTGTCACACTCTTGGGGTCATCACGTTGCATTCAGATGTGGTGTCCTAACGTGTCTTTGGAAGCTTTTAAATAAATCCTTGCAAGGAACCTTGTTCATCAGATCTCGGATACAATGATTTTGAACACGCAAAGATTACACTTAAAATAGTAATCATACAATTCCTTCAATATACACGTACACACACCTAGGGAGGTAAATTGGTGCAAAAGTGACTTGTAAATTTTTTTTGTACCTGTAGAAAAAAGTATACATTTGTATCTGTAAAAGTCGTAATTTGTACCTGTAAAAATTGTTTTTGTATCTGTAATAAAAAAATTGGACCTGAAAACATTATTTTTGTATCTGAAAAAAAAAAATTGTATATGTAAAAACAAATTTGTAACTGTAAAAGTCATGATTTGTACCTGTACAAAAATTTTTTTGTACCTGTACAAAAAAGTGTAAATTTGTATCTGTAAAAGTTGTGATTTGTACCTGTAGAAATGACAACTTGTAGTCAAAGAAGTCGCCACTAGGAGTCACAAGTGTTTTTTCTGCTGCGGTCCAGTCACATGAGTTTTGCACCAAATCTCTCGCTACAGATGGTGCAAAACTGATTCGTACTTGTAGAGCTCCGTGATTTGTACTCGTAAAGAAGGGGGCGGGCTCTGGTGCAATGCAGGGTTGTTTTGACCAATCAAGTGAGAAGGATTTGAGTGGGCTGAAGCGCAACCTCATTGGTTTAGCGAACGACAGTGGCGGGACTCGCGGGAGGGTACAAGCAGGACACATCGTCGCCAACCACATACGTATTAAGAAGACTTCAGTCTCTTGGTTTTTGGTATTACAAATTAAGTATTATGTTACTTCATCATTCTTTCAAATATTGTTGTTTAAACGCTGGTCATCCAACCTGTTTTTATGCTTAGCATCACATATTTAGCTTTCTAGCTAGTTGGCATTTGATTCCATGCTAAAGCAGTCTAGTTGTTATCGTCATTTCTGGCGCAACTGACATAATTGCATCTCATGCTTTGGAATACTGTGGCTATATGACAACAATGAACTAAACTACTTCATAATATGCCAAGAATGGTGCAGTGCGCTGCTCCCCTGTGTTGGTTAAAATTGTTATTTCTTGTATTAGTTAGCTGGCTAACAAATGAATTCACGAAGCTGACATATGCACCATTGACAGGTACTGGAGGGAAGATGCACCGAGTCGGTGTTATTTATGTACACATTTGAGATCCATAGTGTACTTTATTTAGTTTTGCCTTCTAGAAAAATGACCGATCTGAGCAACAGCTCTTCGCTGCAGCCGCAGGTGAGCGGAATATCGCTACTGTCTTGACATTAACTCTTTGACTGCCAGACGTTTTCAGAAAAGGGATGCCGTGGGTGCCAGCCGATTTAAGCATTTTGACTGATCTTTCAAGGTCCACAGAAAATGTTGTGTTTGGACTATGGAAACACACATACTACCAAATGAAAGATTGGACTCTCATCTTGGTCTCATCTTTCATCAGAAAAATAAGTTTGTTTCTACCCCATTTAGTTTTTTAGTAATCAAAAATAGAAAATAGGTTAGTTTCACCCAAATGCTCTGTTTTGGACCAAAATACGTAGAAATCAAGCTTTTTGTGAAACGATATTATTTCATGCACTCTTGTGAATTTGACACTTTTTTTCCATGAAGGATGCCACAAACACCTAAAAAGTGCTTTACTTCTGTAAAACACTACCACCAACAATGAAAAAGTGTTTTTTGATAGAAAAATATGTTTATTTACATTTAACAGTGTAACAATTTGACAAAACAATTTGGCAAACTATTTACAAATGTGTGCAACCGTGGTACTATTTATAATTGTGTGGATGTTTCAAATACAGTTTTTCTTTTTGTAACACTCCCCTGTGTGCAAGGGGACGCAGCAGGATTTGCACAACAGATTAGTTTCACTCCGATTGCAGACGCTACACTTTTTTGCTGGCTTTTTTTTCCGGGGAATAGCAAGTATATACTGCAGTGTGTGTTTGGCCATGTTGCCATCAAGTCTACTCTCAGGATCATGATACGGTGACGTTATGGTGGTGTTACGTCTGGCTTCCTCATGTCCTTCAGTTCCTTTACCGGTTGGTAAGAGATGTTCTGATCCATCTTATCCGCTCCATTCATCGTGGCATCGTAGTCCATAACCAGTGTCTTCTCCGTGATCATACTGTACCCACTCCTCCGATGAATATGCATTGGACTCGGGGCACTCTTCGTCGTCCGATTGAACGTCCGCCTGTGCAGAAGTGCTCGGTTGTGCTCCGCGTTTTCCGGCATTAGCATCGCTAGCCAGTGAGGCTTTATGACGTGATTATAGCCGCCGCGTCAACGCTTCCAACTTCGCCGTCAACCTCGGAGTCACCATCATCATCATCGTCGTCATCAATGTGCTCTTTAGCACTGGTTGATGCTTCTCTTCTTTGAAAAAAACGATCAAGCGTGAGCTGCTTGCCACTGGTCGCCATTTTCGCTTTCTCAGCCATTGTCCCCTCAACACTCTAGCTCCGCCTCACGTCTTCTACTACTGACGCCTACCCGATCTTGTCCAAAGAGAGTCATCGCTGGTATCTAGGCACCAAAAATAGTCATTATACTAACTAGATCTGCTTGATACTTTCAAAACAGCTGGCCAAGGCTTTCCTCCACCCGTTTCCAAAAAATAAACAAAAAAAAACTTGGTGAACGTCTTTTAACGTCTTTGGCGCTCCTCCGTAGGATTTTAATAAACGTTATTTAACGTTTTTGGCAGTCAAAGAGTTAATGGTGTGTTTATTATTATTATTTCTTCCTGTTTGCATAATAATGTAATCAATAATCATGCACGTTACACACAACCTATACAGGGTGTGTTAATGCACCGTTATTACAAAATGCGGCTCAACAGGGGTATACTTACTTTTGTGAGATACTGTAACAACATTGCAACAACATGACTCATGATGACCCATGACTTCAGATAGTGCCAAAGAGTGAAAGTACAGAGAAGATCTGATCTTGGCATTGTTTGCTGACCTTCATCCTGGTAAGATCCTGTTGTTAAACCCTACTTTAGGTTCTAACAACTTTGAAATGGGGCTGAACAATTAATAGATAGAATTCGAATTGAGATTGCAGTGCAGTAGGATGGGATTTAAAAAATGTCAAAAGCTGCAATCTGGTAAAAAACAAAAAAATCATTTCCTTTCAGTCAGTCAGTGGGCTTTATACTGCATAATATATATTTTATATACTGTATTTATATAGTGTCTAGACAAGTTAGTGCAGGATCGAGCAGATTCACCTCCAATGGGCACTAAGGGTTGATATTCAGATTCACAGCATGCCAGGGGGTTAATTCTATAGGTGCTGTCCCCCCGCTGGCTGGGCGTGGGCGGGTCTGCCCCTCTTTTGGCTGCTGGGTGGCGGCTGCGTCTTGGCCGTTCCCTGGGTCTCTTGGGGGGTGCTGCGTTGCAGGACTCTCCCTGGTGTCCGGAGCGGCGCCGCCCCGGCGTGGTCCGGAGCTCTGGGCCCGGCGACGCGGTTCGGGGCCTGTGGGCCGCCGGGGTGCCCCGTGGTCCCCTCTCCCCTCCCCTTCCCATTCCTCCCCCTTGCTGCCTCTTCTTCCTCGCCTCTCCCCGCCCGTCCTCTGCCTCCCTGTCCCTTCTCCCTCGTCACCCTTCCTCCTCCTCCCCTGGGCCGGGGGATCCATCCGTGGCCCGGGTCTCCGGGGGCTGGGAGGGCGGGTGGTTTGGTGTTGTGCCCGCCCCGCTCCGGTGGACCTCCTGGCACCTTGGGCGGGCCCAGTATGCGGGGGGCGAGCCCTATCGCCCCGCCGGGCTGGTCCCACATGCCCGCCGGGGTCCCGGTGGGGTGGATGGGGGTTTGGTGGGGGTTTGGTGGGCGGGTGCGCCTCCCACCCCCGCCCGGTTGGGGGGGGGGGGGGTCCCGCTGGTCGCTCCTCTTAACTCACTGCACTAGTTTTGCACAATACACTTTTATAGAGATATAGGGCACATAACACACTTTGGGGGTGGAAACACCGTCTTCGCCCTACAACTCCCCTCCAGTTTTAATGCACCACACAACTGTGTGTGTGTGTGTGGGGGGGCATTTGATTGGGGCAGACCGCAGTATAGAGCAGTGCTGCGGTACCCTGTCCGTGCCACCCCCCCTCCATTTATTTTTTTTAATGCACCACATACACTCACTGACATGCCTGGGAGGCGGGTGGATCGGAGCAGGGGGATATCATTTCCCTCTGCTCCGGTTCCGGGTCGTGGGGAGAGCGAGGGCTGTGGGCCAGTGGGGTTCCTGGCGGGCCGGCAGTGTCCTGTCCTGCTGCGTTGGGTTGGGGGCGCGGGCCGCGTTGGGGTGGGGGGCGCTCCTGCTCCTGGGTTTGCTCTCCGGCCGGTGGCCCCTGCGGGGCCCGGGGGTCGTCCTTAGGCGCTGCCGCGGCCTGGGGGGGCCCTGAGGTGTTGCGCTTGCTCTGTCCTGGCGGGGGTCGACGGCTCCCCTCTTTGGTGGAGCTTTTCATGCACGCCAGATCCACCACACCAGCATCAAACGAAACTCAGACACAATCTTCCTCAGGTCATTGAATCGGTGGAGGCTGGTGTCTGTGGATCTCACTCCGCTTCGTCTGTCCTTCCTTCCTTTCCTCAGTCTCTCCTTTGGTCTCTTGAGGTCTCCCTGATTTGTTGAAATTTAGATGTCTCTGGGGTTGGTGAAGGACTCTGGTTGGTGGCCTGGTGGGTGGTGTCTGGTCGGTGCTGGATTTCACTTTCCTTTCTTTTCTTTGGTCCTTTCTCGGGTTTCCTGACGGCCTCACGACTCTGGCTGGAAGTGTTCGGTTTAGGGAAACAGTATGGGATTTTTATTTTTTTATAGGTTTTAGGTGAACAAATGAATGCACGCACGCACGCACATACACATATTCACCCACATACAAAAAAAAATAAAAATACTAAAAAATATATATATATAAAAAAAAAGAAAAGAAAAAGGAGAGCAATGATGATGACAAATCGGTAAAATTACAGAATGAACAATACTGAGCTCTCCAGGGAAGAAAAAAAAGAGAGATTGCAGTGCAGTAGGATGGGATTTAAAAAATGTCAAAAGCTGCAATCTGGTAAAAAACAAAAAAAACATTTCCTTTCAGTCAGTCAGTGGGCTTCATAGTGCATAACATATATTTTATATACTGTATTTATATAGTGTCAAGACAAGTTAGTGCCTGGAGGTAATGGTGTAACCCTTGCTAATTGATACGCAAGAAGATGACAAACAGTGAATATATCCCAATTCTGAAAAATCTGACATTTCATTGCATTAGAAGAAAAACTAAACTAAAACACAAGCATACATTGTGATAAGCTAAGAATGCTGGAACAAAAGTGAAAAAGGACACAAAGGTTGCGCTTGATGGTTTTTAATTTGATAACAAACTGGCCCAAGGATTTAACAAATCCTACATAAGGATTGGCTCACAAATTAGTGATGATATTTCTGAACTGAAAAATGATCTATATTGTTTTGGAGGCATATCTTAAATTTAAAAATACAAAATGTAGAACATTTGAGGGTCTGATCATTTCTTGCAACTGCTAACTCTCTTTCTGTGCCAGTTGGCCCCCAGCATTTATTCTAATAGTTGTCACGTGACCAGCACAGGGTGCTGATAAGATGTAAGCGTGCAGTTCAAAACTCAAGTGGGCCAGTTGACCTGACTGAGTCCTTAAGAACAAATTTCTCCAAACATACGGCATACCTGTTTGACCCACTGCAATTTGCATGTTTATGTTAAGATGCTTATTTAATATGACCCAACCCCAAATTTTAAGTGTCATGATTTTTTGAGTTTTTTGAGATGTTTTTGAGGACTTTTGCATTGTTTTGATTTATTTATTTAATTAATTATTTTCATGTTAAGTCTGGTTTTCTGTTTCCCTTGTTAATGGTTTGTCTATTCATTAGGTTTTTGCCACCACCTCTTCTCGTCATGTTCTACAGAAGTGATTGTCAAAATGTGGTATGAGTACAATTGGAGTAGAACACATGAAAATTGCACGATGGGTTCCAGAGAAATCTATTTTTTTGTGTTGTTAACATTTGCCTTTTTGAATAATGCTTATGTGTATTTAGAAAATATGTCCAAGAAAGCACCTTCATATTACAGTAAAACAGTATAACTTCATTATTTCTCAATATCTACCAAGTGCTCATGCAGGCCAAAATTCCGAGATGTCACGGGGTCAAAATTACTATGATGTTTCAAACAATGACAATTATCCTAAAAACTCGATTTAACTCGCACAAATAGAATATTATTGCTGAGATGAAGAATATAAAATAGAATAGAATAGGTCATATACTTCAGCAGTAAAATGCTTTTTTTCATGAATTAATTTGTTACGGAGGATTTTAAAAGCGTTTGAAGTGCTCATTCCATGTGTGTGTTTTTTTTATAATGGAAAATTCACATTGTTAATATTAGAGTGAAGCATGTAGCTTAACATACAGTCTGTTTAAACTTTTTTATTTTTAAGGGGAAGTCAACCCCCCCAAAAATTGTTGACAATAATATGTTCTATGCAGCCCCACTAGTATAAATATGGTATCCTGATTAATATTGTGTTAGTGGAATATAAGTTAAGCAGAAAAATCCAGCAGTTTTTATGAATATCAGATGGCGGCCATTTTGCCACTTACTGTCGAGTGAAAATGACATCACAGTTGCTCAGGTCTCAGATAAGAACCAATCACAGTTCAGCTTCCAAAAGCAGGTGAGCTGTGATTGGTCATTGTCTGAGCCCTGAGCAATATTGATGTCATCTTCAGTCGACAGCAAGTGGCAAAATAGCCTGAGATGGCTAAAAACGGCTGGAATTTGGTACAATAATTATTTTTTATTTTTTTTGTGGGTGTGTGTGTGTGGGGGGGGGGGGGGTTGCAATGAAACATTTCATCGGTAGACAATTAAAATTGTTCACATTTTCAAATAAATGTTAAATGATTATCGGAATGCTTTTGCAACTCTGAACATACCCCGAGTCAAATTCACCCATTTTAACATTGAAAACAAATAAGTAATTCTTTGCTACGAAACTTCTCAATTTAGAATGTTTCACTTTGACATATTTTCAATTAAATGTTAAATGTTTATCGGAATGCTTTTGGAACATCAAACTTAGCCTGGGTCAAATTGACATTTAAAATGAGTAGTTTTTTGCAATGAAATTTTATCAATAGACAATTAAAATGGTTAATTTTGACATATTTGCAATGAAAACTGTTTATGAGCTATAATTCATTATCAGGCGCTTTTGAAATGTTAAACATAGACGGGTCAAACTTACCTATTTCAAAGTTAAAGAACTACAAATAGTAGTAGTTCATGATGAAACTTGTTAAAAACGGTTCATCTGAAATATGTGCAATGAAAGCGGTTAATAATGTTTACTGGGATGCACTTTTTATCATTGACTAGAACAAATTGACCCGAGAAAATTATTGCTATTGAGAAATGAGAAACCAACCAAACAGGAGGGTTAAGAATAATTTTATTCAACTTTTACATTAAATACATTTTTAATTGAATCGTATTTAAAGATACCTTGTGGAACTTGTCACGTTTTTACTAGTGACTGCCACCTCTGGCCTAAAGCGTAACTGCAACCCCCGTCTAAAACTCATGCATGGCGCCACTACCTCCCTCCCACACACACACACACACACACACACACACACACACACACACACACACACACACACACACCCCACAGAAATTGTGTAGTGTTCGCCCCAAACACTCCGCACTGATGGTAAGATGCACTGAGAGGTGCAGTTGCAGTTAAAAAAGTCAGGGCTCTTTGTACTCATCTGGGCATTGTTGGAGCATGCATGGCCTTTAACATTAACATTTTAAGATCCACAATGCCCCTTTAAGTACACTTTTTTTCTTTTTTGATATCCAAGTGTTGGGTTAATGCTTAAACGGGGCATAATAATCATAAATCGACTTTTTTAAGACCAAAACCCTCCTAGGACTCCTACATTAGGTGATACTTGGCGTAAATAGCCACTGGGTGGTTTTCACACTGGTTCACAGCATGTTCACAGTGAGATCCGGCTATAGTCCGTATTGTGTGCAATTCATATGTACCTGTATACAAAGATTTGACTTCAGTTGCTGTGCATGCATTATGATGTATGGGGAGCACACAGTTATGAGTGGCTCTCCGCTGTCAGCATATCTGTTCTTTTTTTGCTCTCGTGGAGATACAGTGTGTGGACACAATGCTAACACAAATTTCTGCAACTATACCTGCATGATTTTGAAAGTAACCCAGTGGAAAATATTAGTGGTGTCTTCTCAGAGGGAGGAGCAGCAAATTTGCAAAAAGTGAAGTGGCATCTTATCAGACATCCATTTACAAGATAGTATTGGAGAGTAATTGCAACTGCTCTGCACACATATTATTCCACATCCTTTCATTCATTTTCCATATCGACTTTGGACAAGGTCACCTGTCAATTATTGGGCACGTACTGTATAAAGTCACATTGAAACCTTTGAATAACTTAGATTTGTCAGTGAATGCAACATGCATGTTTTTTCTGATGTGGGAGGAAGTTACCCAGAAAAAACTCCACACTGGGAGGGCGGTGCAGAGATTTGAACCCAGAAACCCAGAGGTGTCAGGCAGATGTACACTAGGGCACCTTGCTGCCCTACCACATGGATCACTAAAAAAAAAAAAAAAAAAAATTTAGAGATGGCAAAAGCTTACCTGAACTAGACTCATAAGTCAACAAGTTAAGTACTTCATGAGTGAGTGAGAATAAAATAGTGCACACCAAACATTTTAGTCAATATATATCTTTTCATGGGATAACAGTAAAGAAATCATGCTTTGCTACAAAAGCAGGGGCGTGCAGTGACTTTCGGAGGGCCAGGTGCTCAGAGTAAAAAAAGGGGCACATCATAATGTGCCTGGCCTGCACTGTCCACTCACATGGGGTTTGAACTTCGAACCAATGCCATCGAGCCGCTGTGCATGGGGCAGGGAACTTAGGGGGGATGAAATATGGATAGCGGGTGTGTATGGAGGTAAAAATGGTGCAAAAGTAACTTGTAAATTTTTTTTGTACCTGTATAAATTTGTATCTGTAAAAGTCGTGATTTGTACCTGTAAAAAAAGTGTGTACCTGTTAAAAAAAAAAAAATGTTGTATCTGTAAAAACTAATTTGTACCTGTAAAAGTCATGATTTGTAACTGTACAAAAATAGTTTTTTACCTGTACAAAAAGTGTCAATTTGTATCTGTAAAAACTAATTTGTACCTGTAAAAGTCATGATTTGTAACTGTACAAAAATAGTTTTTTACCTGTACAAAAAGTGTCTATTTGTATCTGTAAAAGTTGTGATTTGTACCTGTAGAAATGACAACTTGTAGTCAAAGAAGTCGCCACTAGGAGTCACAAGTGTTTTTTCGGCTGCTGTCCAGTCACATGAGTTTTGCACCAAATCTCTCGCTACAGATGGTGCAAAACTGATTCGTACTTGTAGAGCTCCGTGATTTGTACTCGTATAGAAGGGGGCGGGCTCAGGTGCAATGCAGGGTTGTTTTGACCAATCAAGTGAGAATTATTTGAGTGGGCTGAAGTGCAACCTCATTGGTTTAACAAACGACAGTGGCGGGACTTGCAGGAGGGTACAAGCAGGACACATCGTCGCCAACCACATATGTATTACATACGGTTTTTGGTATTACAAGGTAAGTATTATGTTACTTCATCATTCTTTCAAATATTGTTGTTTAAACGCTGGTCATCCAACCTGTTTTTATGATTAGCATCACATATTTAGCTTTTGAAGTGTGTCTTCTGCCCAGATTTAGTCATGACTGTATAACTTCCTCATTTCCTCAGTTGAGCTCTGTTCTGTGGCCTGATGTGTCCTTGAGTGATATCGCGTATCTCTACACGTCCGGCTTATCAGTTAACCTTGCTGAACTGTTTACTGGAAATTTTGTGGTACCGCCCTTCTGATAGTATAAGAATGTTGTAAGTACTCTGTAACTCCGCACTTGTAATCTGCTCCTACAGCCATTGTCTGTAACTCATTTGTGCCCGGAATATTCTGCAAATAAAAGCTTTGAAGGAACTGTTCATCGTCTCCAGCCTGTATTTAGATAACCAACATTCTCACTACCCAAAATTAAACGAGGAGGAAAAAGCATCCTCCAACAATTGGTGACCCCGATGTGATTTCGGACTCAGGTGTTGGTCGACAGACACAACATCGGGCGCACAACAAATTGACAAGGTAAGAGGACATTTATCCTAATTGATCTTCTGTCTGTTGGCTGAAATCGAGGTAGGAATTACGCCTTGAATTGGTATTCTAAAAAGATAAATTGTGACTGGATGAACAGTGAAATGCGCAATTGTAATTTTATTTTAGGAGAGGTTGTTTTGTTCTGTCAAGAATCCTAGAAACTAGAATTCCTCAAATAAAACAAGAATATTTTTGAAGACAAGGATCGAGTACTTTTGAAGAAAAAGGAATCGGGTGTTTTTGCGAAAAGGATCAAACACCTTTGGAATAAAGATTCGAGTACCCTGGTAGGAAATCGGGTACTTCTGTATAAGAGGATCGAGTGCTTTTGCTAAATGAAGGTTTGAGTACTTTTGTTTGAGTAGTATTGAGTACTTTTGAGATAACAAACGTTCGAACATTTAACTTTTTGACCGCCAAAAACGTTTAATAACGTTTAGTAAAATCCAAATGAGTGCCGCCAAAAATGTTAAAAGACGTTAACTATGTTTTTTAATGGAAACGGGTGGAGGAAAGCCTTGGCCAGCTGTGCTGAAAGTATCAAGCAGATCGAGTTAGTATAATGACTATTTATGGGCACTAGATGGCAGCGATGACTCTCTTTGGACAAGATCGGGTAGGAGTCAGTAGTAGAAGACGTGAGGTGGAGCTAGAGTGTTGAGGGGAGAATGGCTGAGGAAGCGAAAATGGCGACCGGTTGCAAGCAGCTCACGCTTTTTTCTTTTTTTCAAAGACGAAAAGCATCGACCAGTGCTAAAGAGCACATTGATGATGATGATGGTGACTCCGAGGTTGACGCCGAAGTTGAAGCGTTGACGTGGCGGCTTCAACCACGTCGTAAAACCTCACCAGCTAGCGATACTAACGCCGGAAAACGTGGTGCACAACCGAGCACTTCTGCACAGGCGGACGTTCAATCGGACGATGAAGAGTACCCCGAGTCCAATGCATATTCATCAGAGGAGTGGGTACAGTCTGATCATGGAGAAGACAGTGGTTCTGGACTACAATGCCACCACGAATGGAGTGGATAAGATGGATCAGAACATCTCTTACCACCCATTCACGCAGAAAACATTGAAATGGCACAAAAAATGTGTTGCCTATCTATTTCAAATATGCATGTTCAATGCATATATCCTGCACAAAAAAAATCCTGGGAAATGCCGACACCTTTTGGAGTTTATCCGGCCGGCTCGGTGGTGACAGGGTGGCTGTTACCACAAGACAAGGAGGAGGAGGAAGTTGTTGCAGGTATAGGAACTGAAGGGCAAGAGGAAGACAGTCGTAACACCAGATCACCGTATCATGATCCTGAGAGTAGACTTGATGGCAACATGGCCAAACACACACTGCAGTACATACCTACTACTCTCCGGAAAAAAAGGCCGGCAAGAAAGTGTAGGGTCTGCACGCGAAGGGGCAATCGCAGTGAAACTAATCTGTGTTGCAAATCCTGCTGCGTCCCCTTGCACGCAGGGGAGTGTTACACAATATACCACACAAAAAGAAAAATCGTGTAGTTGAAACATCCACACAATTGTAAATAGTAACACATACACACAACACACATGCACAGTTGCACACATTTGTAAATAGTTTGCCAAATTGTTTTGTCAAATTGTTACACTGTTGAATGTAAATAAACTTATTTTGCTATCAAAAAACACTTTTTCATTGTTGGTGGTAGTGTTTTATAGAAGTAAAGCACTGTTTAGGTGTTTGTGACATCATTCATGGAAAAAAAAGTGTCAAATAATGAAATAATATCGTTTCACAAAAAGCTTGATTTCTACGTATTTTGGTCCAAAACAGAGCATTTGGGTGAAACTAACCTATTTTCTATTGTTGATTACTAAAAAACTAAATGGGGTAGAAACAAACTTTTTTTTCTGATGAAAGATGAGATGAGTTCAATCTTTGTAGTAGTATCTGTGTTTCCATAGTCCAAACACAAAATTTTCTGTGGACCTTAAAAGATCAGTCAAAATGCTCTAAATCAGGTGGCACCCACATGTTCTCTTTTCTGAAAATGGTTGGCAGTCAAAGAGTTTAAAAAAAAAAAGGAGAGAGAGGGGAGTCAATTTAAAACAAAATGGAGGGAGAGTTTGATAGGGAAAGTGAATGGTTCAATTTGCGGCAAATACCAAACCATTCTGAACAAGTGTTGCTAAGTGACCAAGTGAAGAATGCATGTGATGTGTGCGTGGGAGGATTGCCTGAAAAGGAACGAGAGAGTGAGAAAGAACAGTTAAAAAAAATGGATGAGGAAGTGTTGCGAGAATGGATGGTTTCAGGCTCAGCGATCCCACCACCTGACGATGACCGGAAAACCACGTCTACTGGTCCAGTGTCAGCTGCCACATGTTGATGACATCATTCAACAAAGGAAAAAAGCTTACATTCGAAAAGTGATGTTAAGCTCCCAGTGTGTCGAATATGGAAACACACAGTTGCTTTATACTAGTACAAAAGTTTCTCTCCGCCTCTCAGACTTGACAAAGAATTAGTGTTTTTAATAAGCAGAAATGATGATACTGATATGATTATCTCAGCTCCCCACCAGCCTCGGAGAAATTATGTAGACAGGCTTTGGCCTTGGACCTTCAGTTTTTACGACCAAATGACTAATGACATGAGACTTTGACAACTTTTAAAACATACACATTCTTATCTCAAGAACTGGCAGGGAGTGAGAAGTTTAAATGTATTTCACAAAATCATTATCACAGTGTTATTCATTTAACTACACATAGTTATATCACATCTATATACCTATAAGTAAATTCAAAAACAGTAAAAATATGAATTGAAAATGTTAAATGTCAACAGTCCCTCAATTGAACTTGTAAAAGTTCATAACAAGACATTTCACCCTTAAAAACAGTCTAGAGAAAAATTCCAGCGGGATCTTCATCGGATGTCGCGACAGCGGTAATAGCTTTAGAAGTTACTGATTCTACCATCATACAAGACAACTTGTTTTGAACATCTTGTTTTCAATAGCTGTGGTAATAAGTCTTTGGCACAGAGATCGGATACACTTTATCCCATTGAGAGCATTTAACATTGGGGACAGTTTTATTCATAAGTTCCATTACACATTCATCCTCTATTTTAGCAGGGATCACCCGCAATAAAGGTCTTGGACCCACACATACGACGCAATCTTCCCCCGAGGCACGTGCTGCCTCATTTGCTAACAGTAGCCAATTATTACTGCCACCAGACAGACCTGTTGTAGCCCGAAACCATTCAACTACACCATCAATTTGGAAACTAAAAGCTTCCACCCCAGACTCCATTGTGTATTTAGTCATTTTTGGTTGTTCTGACTTACTCATAGCTGTATCAATACAAATCAAAATTGGAAAATAGGGATCAGTTCCGGAGAACCATGCCCATAACATTAGCCCGAAACAAGAGGTATTATTTATAGTTACATTAGGAGGCATATTACCTTCAGGAAGAACAAAAGTTAATTCGAGTTGACCTCCCATTTTACGCAATGTTACTCTTTTGCTAAAGAAAACTGCCTCCACGCTTGAACCTGACGGCCAGTATCGTCCACTTTGGGTGGTAATCAGAGTACTCTAGTCTAGTCGTAAAACACTCCCTGTCAAATACCACCAGTACTTGAGCCAAAGGCCTCCCTTAGTTGGCCCTCCACTACTAAATCCCCTCAAAGATTTAATGGGAAGTTTAACAGATGTGTTTGTGTTAGGAGCAACTGTCAGAACAATTGAGTTATTATAAGCCCAGGACATTATCCATGGAATTCGAGGAGAAACAACGTTTCTTTTATCATGGTGTGTTGTATTCAAACTTGCGTCAAGGGGCTTCCAGAAATACCAGATTGGCATAACAATCAACATGAGCAAAATCGTCGCAATGTTGTAATTAGTAGCAGGTTGTCGCTTCAAAGCCATCTTGAGATGAAGTTCTTTTGTTGAAGGAGAAGGACGTTTGTCAGTCGTTGGTTGTTTTTTTTTTATTTTTAGAAGGGGCGTTGTCAGCCTCTTTCCGAACCCTGGCACCACTGCCAGAGATTCAAAAATTGATACACTGGGATCACCTTTCCCAAAATGTGAATCAATTGTGAAATGATGCCCAGGGAAAAAGGCACTTGAATGAATCTCCTTTGAGCGACCTCCTCCGCGGGCAGCCAGATGACAGGAGCAGGCGTGGTTGTCCAGTTGGATCCGTCAGATGGCTCCCACTGGTGTGGGCGTTGATCATCAGATGGTTGCCCTTGGTGGCAGCGTTGAGCCAGTTTCAGCGGGCCTGGTGGATGACAGGTGGTACCACGTGTCCCCCTTCTTATGCAAGCGCACTGCACAGGATGTACGCTCTTTCACCTTGAACGGTCCCAACCACCTTCTCTCAGCCAGATACCTGCATTATCTTGTTTCGCTCCTTTTGCAAGCCAAACGCTCTTCTCTTCTGGGCTTGCTTTCAGCTGTCACTGCTAAATTGTTTCCGAAGTTATTTATTGTCCGTCTCCTAATTCACCTTCGCTCACCATAAGTTGAAGTTCTGGGCTGTATCCAGCCACGTGTTTGGCAGCCCTGTCTGCGGAATCATTCCCTACTGAGACAAAATCATCATTTTTTGAATGCCCTTTGCATTTGATCACAGCTACTGCTTTTGGCAGTAGTAATGCGTCCTTCAAATCAAAAATGTCTTGTTGGTGTTTAATAGGAGACCCAGAAGCAGTCATAAAGTCATTTCTTAGCCATTCTTTGATGGCAGTATGCAAAACAACATGTGCATAAGCTGAGTCAGTATAAATGTTCACAGTCTTATCTTTTGCTAGTTTTAATGCCGATGTTACTGCGACTATTTCTGCTCGTTGAGCTGACTGTGGCCCTGTGAGTCACTTTCAGTTCAAAAGTTGAACCTGTCATCTGCCTTACTGCAAAACCTGATTGAAGTCCTTTATCGCCCTTAAAGCAACAGCTGTCCGTAAATAATGTCAAGTCTGGGTTGTCTAGTGGGATGTCGTAAAAGTCATCCCTCAGTGAGTTGTCTTCTAGAGTTCGCTGAGTGCAGCAGTGCAGTTGACCTTCGAGAAGACCATCAGCCATATTTCTTCCTTCATGTATAAACAGAATGTGAGGCTGTGTCAAAACGGATTCAATCTTTCTCTGCCGTCCCCCCGTCATCGTAAATGCTTGGCTAGTCACATATTGTACTGTACTATGTGATGTACGTACCGCTAACGGATGATATAACACAATATGAGACGTTTTCTGAATCAAGCGTGCTAATGCTGAAGAAAATGCCGCACACACATGATGACGCTTCTCATATTTTTCAAGAGGTGTTGATGCATACAGGCAAACCTGACTTTGACAACAATTTAGTAAAGACGTAATTGCAGCTGTAGTGATCCCAAACAAACAGAATTTCTCTACGTGGATAATTGTCCACTCACCTTATTAATATGTGGCGCCTTTAGAAATTCAATGCATCCAGGATCATCACAGCTTTTGCAAAAACGTCCAAATTAGTTTTCGTCGAGGTCACAATTTTGAAGGCATTATTTGATTACTTTATTAAGTGTAATCTTTTGCGTGTTCAAATAAATCAGAATTGAGATCTCATGAAAAAGTTTCCCTTGCAAGGATTTTATTAAGAGCTCTTAAGACACAGGAAAAAAGCTTACATTCGAAAAGTGATGTTAAGCTCCCAGTGTGTCGAATATGGAAACACACAGTTGCTTTATACTAGTACAAAAGATTCTCTCCGCCTCTCAGACTTGACAAAGAATTTTTAAAACATACACATTCTTATCTCAAGAGCTGGCACGGAGTGAGAAGTTTAAATGTATTTCACAAAATCTTTATCACAGTGTTATTCATTTAACTACACATAGTTATATCACATCTATATACCTATAAGTAAATTCAAAAACAGTAAAAATATAAATTGAAAATGTTAAATGTCAACAGTCATGTTAGTATCAAACACTTCACAAAAAAGAACAGACATACTGCAACAAAATATGCACTGTATATTAAATCTGAAATATGATATACTATCCAATACGATAAACAATGCAATATTAATTTATGATTATTTACAGTCCAGCTGGTACACGCCTGTTTTCAAACCTCAACATCGAGAAGCTATATGACTTCCTTAGAGGATCTATCAGCGGACCCGTTACTTAAGCTGACCCATGAAATCTTTTGTGGTCCATCCTTGTTCCAACATGTGTCTTTAAAACAATTTACTCCCTCCTTAAAATGGCTGCGTAAGAACATCTTTTGAGTTGCTTCCAAAGATTTGAGGGACAACCTGGAGCTCGTAGTTGTATGTTTCAATTAAGACAATCGAAATGAGCCCTTTTGTGTGATTTGTAGTGCTGTAGTTGGTTGTTTCCCCCTCTTTTTTGGGAATGTCTTGTATTTGATCCATTAAACAATTGTTTAATTAATGTATCTTTTCATTTTTTAGCTGTTCTTCACGTGACAACACATCCATTTAGTCACTCAAAAAGCTCATATTCCAGCTATCTCTAATTACTGTATGTAGCCTTCACATATCTCTATTTTTCCAGAATACACAAAATGTGGAATCAGCAGTCCATGTGCTGCTTGACTGCTTAAGTCGTCAGCCTGGAAGCTGAAGAGGTTAAATTTATTCCTCTTTTGCGTGTTCCAAAAATATGAAGACAGATTTTTAATGTAAGAAAAAACACCTTTGCAAAAATGATTTATTAAAACAGAGATCTCCGGACATCGGGGCCGACCCTGAACATCACATAGGAGGTGGAATTTTCAGAGTGCCCATTGTGCCCCCTCCCTTGTGAGAGAGGGCTACTTATAGTATCGAGCTTGGAAAGTGAAACGCCTTTTAAAAACACGTTATACAACCGATTTGCAGCTGTGCCGGTCTCCAGACAAATTACATTCCCCGGGTACTTTTTCTCAAAACAATATCTCACAAACAAGATGAATCAGATTTAGAGTGGCCGTGAGCAATGATGCCAACAGAGTCAGTGTGTGTGGGTGTGTGTGTGTTCGAGACAGACTCTGTTCTCACGAACAGAATGTGTTTTTGCACACTGAGAAGGAATTTTAGACCAAACAATTTACCAGCTTAGGTTAAGGTCAAATTATACTGAGTTCAACACTATTTCACCTACTTTACACATCTATAAGACATTTCAACATGGTTAATATATGAAATAAAGAATTAAAATGTTAATAATGTCTAACAAAGCACCACAAGTTCTACAACTGTTGGTCAACCTACATCCCAGCACACTGTTCAACCAGCAGCTATGAGGCCTACCAGCAGTGTCATAGCCAGACCAGGCACAGTGCAGCAAGAGATGCAGAGGTAAGTGACCATTACAATGTGATAGCTTGTTTTTGAAAAATGGAAGCCATTATTACATTGGTTAACGATATTACGATTTAAGAATGAGAGTACTCATGTGGTATGTAGCTTTAAAAAAAAATCTTTGTAACATTGAATTAAAAAATGCATTAAATATAATATATTTAGAATATATATTTGTCTTTGAGTCACTGACAGATAATAGATCCTTGACAATTTAACGTTCACTAATTAAAAACTTTTTGTGCTTCATAGATGTTTCCCAGTGTTTGCTTCTTGAGGTCAGAAGCGCAAAAGAAGTTTGGCAAATCCTCTTAATGTTTCTGTGTGTAAGTTGATAGAACTGCAGTTCTGTCTGCTATCAACAAACATGGAAAAAACGCCAAAAGAGGAAACTTTTCTCTTAGAAACGGGTCTACGGAGGAGGACCATAAATATGGGTGACAATGAGGTAAGAGGTAAGAGGTAAGCCTAAAAGACAATTCTACACTTGAGTCTTGCAATGTATTTTTTTTTTAATTTGTTTCCTTCTGTATATGTGTGTTTCCATTACCCTCAGATTTGCGCAAAATGCAAGTTGCGCAAAAGCAAACTGTTAATGGAAACACTGTAATTTCGAAAAATGCAAATATCGCCCAAAAAAAATTACGCACCCATGGTTTTTGAGACATGTCCAAATACAAGTATTTTGCAAAAGTGTAATGAAAATAGTGTTGCACGCGATACCGGTGCCAGTACCGTACCTTGATGTTTTGGTGTCAAAAACGGCTCGGTATAATTTTTTTCTTAATACCGGTACTTAAAAAATAAATACGAGACAGCCCGCCAACTCTGTTTTTTATCTACCGATATGTGGAAAATGCCTTAAGTTAGCGACACGCCTCTTTCAGCGTGTGTGCGAGAGGGCGCAGGAAGATGGCTTCACGCACTGAAGCGCTCGCTGGACGTGCACTCCTCGTTGAGAAGCATGACATGCTAATTAAGCTTATTAAGTGTAGTGCTCGCTGGACGTCCACGTAAGCTACGCGACAGCATTGGCATTGCCTGCGCATGTTTTCAATAAACACATGAAGAACACACGTGTGGTTTTCAATTTTCAGTTTTAGAAACGTTTTGTAACAAGAGCAAATGTTTTTCGTGAAGAAGCAGAAGAAAAAGCAGCAATCATTCCTGCAGTGGACTCAGGGTGCGTTCGATGAACAGGCACACAGTAGAAAATCACAGTAATGCATAATAAAAGCTCAGACGACTGACAGAGCAACAGACACAGGCTGTGACGCATTTTTGACACTTCCCTTAAAAATAAGTGGCGTGTGAATTATTTTGTTCCCAGTTTGTAGTATTTGATGATGCATTCGACTAATTGGGAGCGAAATGGAGAAGAGCAGAGCCATGCACGAAACAATCAAGCAATGGTACATTGAGTCATTGGAGTGCCACTGTATTGCCAATATTTAAAACACTTATACTTCAAGAATATAGCATGCAATGTGAAAGCACATACAGTATAAACATAAATATATACAGTATGTACATAAATTAACATGTATACATCCCAATATTTCAAATTAATAATAAATAAAAATAATTTGAAGTTCTTTTGTCAGTTTTAATTTAGCGTTTCAGTACCGGCATCGAGGTATTTTATGCAGGTTTAGTATCAAAGTTAAAATTTTGGTATCATGAAAAGATTAAATGGAAACCAGTGTTTTCCCCAGCGTTTTAATAGAGCGGCAAGCCGCCAGGGTTTTCTTGACCCTCCGCCAGGCTAAGCATCCCTGGAATTAACCGGGTACAAAAACAAAAAAGCTCCACAAAATTCGCTCCTTAAAGAAAGAAAGAAAGAAAAAAAGGAGAGAAAAAAAGAAATTCGCTCCTCAAATGAAGTCATGATATGCAAAACTGCTCCGCAATTACTGCAAATAAATTAATTAATTCTGATCCTCGTGCGCATTGACTCCCCCTCTGTCAACGGACAACGAATTATAATCACAAGATGTCGGTCGGTCTGTTTGGTTACCCTCCCGATACCGTCATGTGAATTTTCCACCATATCGCAAAACAGTTCATTCATTTTCATTTGCAGCCAACAAAGTTGTATGAAAATGTATACATATAATAATACACAATGTCAGCAGCACTTGCTTACTACTTTCAGATAAGCAGACTGCTCCTAGAAGAATATCCCAGGATGCGAGATTTACAGGGTGGCTGGTTTCTTAAAAAAGCTACAGGTATGGTTCTCCATTGGATACATACTTCAACTTTTATTTGATTTAATTTTGTTTTTTATACCAAGCTTTACATTATCCGACAGTGTGATACTTAAAGGCTGTGGTTGCCAAATTAGGCATTTGGTCCCCTTCATCTGAAGCCTTGTTTAGAATATGGTTAGCCAGCTTTTCTCATTGATGTCTAGTGAAACCTGGCAGTGTATAATGAAAATGAACTGCCATTCTCAGATGCCAAAATTAACCACACTAACTAAAGTGTGCATCGGGCAGCAGTACACATGAGTTAATGGGCTTTTGTTCGTTTAACTTGTTCAGGTTCATCGCTACCAGTTGTTGCAAATTAAGATAAGTTGGTTAATCATGACTACATGGACAATTGCATTAACAAATGGGATATATAAAAAGAAAAGCACGTTGCGGATGATGCCTGAATCCATTGGTACAGTCGTGTCAGTAAGATAGCCTGAGCACACACAGGTTGTCATGAGTGTTTGATGTAATGCTACACGATGTCCTGTTTGGTGCGTTAACACACTGCCACGTGCAATGTAAACATTAGTCAGTAAACTAATGTTTTTTAATAGCCAAAACAAAGCTACTGTATGCCCGTAGTTTACATCAAAACAGGAACAGCACACATGCTCACAACTTTCTCCGTTTACGAACTCAAATTGACAATTCCGAAGTTCTGGCATCTCTTATATTTCCACAATGCAACACCTTTTGCTCGTGACAAGCATACAAAGCAGTCATATTTTTATAGTTATAAAACAACATTTTATTACATTCTCAAAACAGAATAATCCTCACAAATTATGACGATCCAAAGTCCAATACTTTTCAACGAGTGGAGAGCTTCATTCAAAGATCATTTCTGCACTCGAGGAAAGTGGAAAATCGGATTTATCCCACTTAGATTGTGTCAGTTCCGACCTCAAAGCGTCCAAGAAAAATGCACAGTAAATACATGATATAATATGTTCACGTGACACAACGTGATTTGGAATGACTGTGTTAACCAGAACAAATAAATTACTGTAATCGGCCATCTTTGCTGTTTACATTTGCCTCTAACGCTTTTAGGCCAGAACTGGGTCACACCCTGTGGGATAAATCTGACTCCAAACCATATGCAGTATATGACCACCATTTTGACGTAGCTCCACAATTGTCAATGAAAACACTGAAAGTTACAAAACATGACATATTTGCCACAAGGCCTCAGCGGAAACACATAACAATAAAGCACAACCCAATTCATTATAAAAATCTAAGCAACAGTGCTAACAATTATTTTTGTCATAATCTTTAAGGATCCCCTCCTTTCAGGGACATACCTCATTTTTTTTTATTTTGTTGATCAATTTAATACTTCTAAATTATGCCTACTAATGCCACAAAATGGTTTCCTAGTATTATTGCAATTTTGCGTAGTTGAGTTAATTGTGAGTGTAACATTTTATTTATTAATGTCTGGAATGCTGTTACAAGCTGCAAATGTAACCATCATAGTAATTGTCTTTATTATAAATATGTGCATACACTAACGAATTGAAGCTGTAAGGTAATGATGGTTATTTAACTGCAGCAAGTTGGTGATGCGTTATTATTCTGCGATGAACATGATCCAAGTAGTCAAGTAATCGCTACTACTGTTTGTGATCAGTGGAATTGCAAACTACCGATAGTTTGCGGCATATCAGAAATAATTGTTTTATTTGTGAATATCTGAAAAGGTTATGGTGCTATATTTTGTTTGTTGATGAAAGCCCTTCAAATTTGTTTTGTGTTTCTTTGTTAGTTTTTCTTACTTTTTAAGGAGGCGGTGGACAAAGAAGATTAAATCCTGTGGCTCAAAGTTCACAAGGATACACTGCCAAATCTCTCAAATCTGCTTCAAATAATGGAAAAATGTGCTGTACATTGTCCCTCTTCTAGAAGTAATAGATACTACCTTAATGCCGTATGATGCTGCTGAGTTTAACAAAATGCCCAAAAATGGATGCATGACATGTGGCCAGATGGTTCCATTGCCCCTGATCCAGGTCCACATTGAGTCCTGTAGAGCTCATGTAAGTTGTCTTTACAAATGTTTCCCTAATAGATAAAATCAACTTATTTCATTTCCTCAGCTATGGTAGCATTTTTCCCTTTATTTTTGTAGTCTAAGGGCTATCTTTTCGTACCCAGCTCTAATGTAGTGCAAAGCTCAGTCTACTCTGCACATGGTTTGATTTTTGTTGTATTTGACTACTCCATTACTGGCCAATGATAATGGCTCTCTTCATTATTTCAGTTCAGTGTGAGGCACACGGCCTACAGGCATATGTACATTCGTGACTGGCTGAATGTTGGCTGATAATGCGTGGCAGGAAGTTCACGTAACTTAAAGGTGCATGTCGCAATTTGTTGTTGTTGTGTTAAAACAACCATATTTTTCACCCACACATGCTTAAGAAAATTTTTAAAGGACAGGTGGCACTACTGTGGCACACTGGCTGTTGCCCCTACTTTCCTGTTGAGTCAAATAATGATGACGGTTTCGGGACGGAAACGTAAGGTTCCTCCTTGAGCGTGACGTCAGGCGCTTGCAAGCTCTCACGCTCCGCAGAAGCGCTGGGAAGGTGAAAGTGTTTGGGTGGTGTTTCTACTAGTCCGTGTGAAAAACAAGTGTGTGCGACAGCGAATATAAAAGTGTGTCAAACTAATAATAAACCAAGATTGCAGTGCGACCCTCCGTCTCCCAGTGGCTCCTTTTGTTCGACCATGCAAAGGGAGTTGTCCTCTGAGGTGATTTTGACGCTGGAGGGAAAAATCTCCCGTGTCCCCCGACCACGGTCAGAATAGCGATTAGGAAAGGATAACAAGGGCTTAAAGTACTGTACTCCGGCACTGTGCTTTCCGGCGTAAGAGCCACTAGCGCAATGACAAATCCAGCGAAGTAAACAAATACATGTGGGGAATATTTGACACATCTGGCAAAACATCACCAATGCGGAGAGAAGGCCAACTTCAAAATAAACCTCCCTATACCAAGTAATATGTGGAACGCAATGCCAATGGACGCATTTATTTTGACGTTTTTCCCGGGAGCTTTCTGCCAGTCGCGAAGCAACGGATGACTTGACTCGTCCTGCGGAACGTGTGTTTGCCGTTCTTATTGCCGGCGTAAACAATTGCAACCAAAGTCAACAAAACAACTTCGTACAGAAATCACGTTCTATCACCAATTAAAGGCACTAAAAGAAGACTTAATTACACTGGCATTGTATTGCATGGTGCCTGTTGACAGTGTTTAGGGCGTCTTTAGAGTGCTAATGGCTGCAGCTAGTTCCATGATCGGACTACTTTTCAAAGGCATTCTAACCGACCGTGATTTGCACACTTTGATGCTGACAGCCGGACACAGTTGCCGTTCCTAGAGTTCAGTTTAATAAACCAAGCTCACTCAATTGTGCAGTTGACTGTCAGCAAAATCACAACTGTGGTTCTAACGTCACTTTGGCTTAGAGCAAGTATTCCCTTGAAGAACACAAAGTCAATGCACAAGTGGCCATTGAAAACAGCACAAGTCTAGGTTTTATATAACACACAGAGACTGAATACAGACGCTCCCCTACTTACGAACATTCGAGTTACGAACAACGGTACATACGAACATGTCTGCGCGCATGTCAAAAAATGTTCGGAAAGAGATGCTGTAAGTTAGATTTTTCATTGCGCACCTTTTTCCGAGTACTGTAGTGCTTCTTTCCGCCGCTAATACCGTCACTTGGCGCTGTGAGAGCTCACCCAGCATTGGAGGCTCAGCAACGTGTCGAGGAGGAGGAAGAAGAAGAAACGCCTGTCGCTCATAGATAAAGCCATCGCACTCTTCGAGCAGCAAGACCCAAATATTGAATGTTGCACAAAGGTTGCAAATCAATTGAATGATGCCATACAGTGCTACCGCATCATTTATGATGAAAAAAGAAGAAAACTGTGCAATCGTAGTTAGATCGCTTCTTTCGGCCAGTTTCTAGTAAATCCTCCAAGGAAGATACTCATCAACCCTCATCTTCTTCTCCGCGACCCTCAACTTCTTCCTACATTGAAGTTACGGAGGAGGAAGTAACTTTTGAAGCCCATTCCAGCGACGACGAAGACCCTCTCATGATATAAAATCCTCCTCTTCCTCCTCCATCAAATCCTTAAGCATCGAGTACATCTTCCAAAAGTAAGTTAAACTTCATTTTATTTATCTTATTACGTACATGTACATACTGTGTGTGTCTCTCGCTCCCTCTCTCTAACATACGTAGTACAGTACTGTACGTATTCTCTTTAAACATAAATTATAATACAAAATATAGCACTGAAGCAACTTACGAACAAATTCACCTTACGAACGATCGCTCTGAACATAACTCGTTCGTAAGTTGGGGAGCGTCTGTAGTTGCAAATAGTGATGGAAAATGAAGCTTCGTCAACCACTTGTGATTTTATTTTTTTTACTCCTTGAGGACAAGCAGTTAAGAAAATGGATTGATGGATGGAGATGGTCCACTTGGTTTAAATATAATGGCTAGTGAAAATGAAATTGATTACATTTACATTGCATCTTTAAACCAAGAGCACCATCTAGAGGGGTAATAAAATATTGCATGTGATGTTTTCTTCTAAGATAATAAAACAAATTGCTCGTGTTACCTTTGGTAGCAGGCATGACATCGTCAAAATGCAGTGCGATGACGTCATCGACGTCATCAACATGCGCTACAAGCGGTAAGACGGTAGAGTCAAAATCTCTACATTCGGCAAAATGTATACCTTATATTCAATATACCGTTTATATCGCCCAGCCCTACTCAGTGGTATGGTGATTGTCGACCAACTCAAGGGCCCGCGCCCCAGGCCCAACGCAGTTGAACGGTTATAAAATTATAGCTCTCTTTGTGCAAGAGCCAGGATACAACATTGATTAGTTGCCAGCCAATCCAACAACTATGCACACTCGCAATCATGCATGAATATTTTTATTGTGGGAGTACAATGCTGTAACAACAGCAATCCCACATGAACATATGAAAACATGAAAAATACAAATTAGAAGGCCAGAAAATCCATGACCTGAAAGATGGATGTGATAACCACTGTGTCGTCCATGGCAGAGAATAATGCCAAATTAATGTTGTGTAGTACTACTGCTTGTGGGTTCAATATTTGTGATTTGTTGCTTGTGTTTTTAGGAGATGTGGCCATTGGAGAAGGTGTTAACAGACACTTCTTCAGAATGATAATGCACAAGTTACAACATGGTTTCAAACTTGATTGTGGTAAGTCTTAAAGAATCCTAAAGACACTGGGCCAAATCCACTAAAGGTTGTTTGTTTAAGTTACAAGGAAATTGTACAAAAATGTTAGATAATTGACTCATGATCTTATGAATAAATTCCGTGCACCATCATGGCAGACAGCTTTAGTTACGGTGATTATTTCTTAATCTGCTCACCCCCTCACCTCCCTCCCTCCTCCACTACTCATTTTAAATTTCATTTAAAAAAAAATTAACAGACAGTGATTATATTGCAAATGCAGTTAATCATTCAGCAAATACAAGTTATCTTTCAGCTATACTATGAATAACTAACAACAGACAGCATAGCCATAACACATGACAAATCTGTCAATGTAAAGATGAATACACAATCATAGGCAGAAAATTACAATCATGTGGTTCTTATTACCGTATTGAACATAAAATGGCAAACCCCACTCAATTTTTATTTTTTTTATATGGACCACATGCGGCACTGTGCTGTTTGAAGGCCAACCAGATAATTTAATTCCTGCCACTTCCCAAGTATTTGTACAGAATGATCTGTTTGTCATGGCGGGAAGAATGATTGGACATTCTTTCATTCATGGGGGCCCTCGTCTGTTAGGTGTTAGCCCAGCAGTAATTCATGTGTTGCTTGGTAAATCACCACAGACAGCGACAATCATGTTAGAAGATGTGGCAGACATGGACCTCAGGGAGACCATAGGCCGGTAAGTACGTAAAGTGCAACGTTATCCATTGGAAAACATTGTCATTCAATGAAAAAATATGGACTATACTTTTACTTTACCTTTTAATGTAATTTATTGTAAATAAATGCGCTGTATTTTCTTTTTAAAGCTGTTTGAGAATCAAGAATCTGCTGGAAAGGAAGAAAGAAGTGAAAAAAGAGGACTCAATGAGTGGCTGATAAGGGCTGTCAATGACCTGGCATTGGCATAGGACATGCCTATATTAACGGCTAGTAACAGCACCTGGCTCCTTTGCAATGTATGCATGCAGTAAGTGTGGCTGACTAGCGTTATATCCATCAAAAGTTGTCCTACTTTAGTGTCTCCTATCTAACAGTATTCAATGCTTTGATAAATGTACATTTTACACATTGACTCTGTATATGTAACTGGATAGCCGATAGGCCAATACCTTTGAAGCCGCCATATTACTCCTCACAAGAAATGTTTCTCAGCATACGATACTATAGGAGGATCCTTGATGACAAATTTTGGCGCATGCGCGGTTGGTTGTGTGGCAGAAAATGATAGCGAGCTCAGCCACACTGTATAGATGAGACGTAAAACATTATCGCCCATTTCAAGGCAAGGAACAAGTCAGGGTGGCTGTCGATCATGCTTTGGAACACCTGAATAAGACCGAAAAAGAAATATGACTTAGCGTTTTTTATAGCTACTGCACAAACTCGGTTAGTTAGTTTTTTAAATCTTCTCCAAATAACAAATCTATAGTCACAAGTACTTACCGGTAATAAAGTGAGCCTCATAAACCCTGTCAGCATCAGCTGGAATCCAGGCTTTGAGCATCAAATTATACCCTCCTGATGGCTCGCAGCATTCACAATATGTCACAATAAACAATATGTCACACGATCCTCAAATATATTTACAGTATCGAAATTGGAGAACATTTGATTTATGATGTTTTAAATTTATTAAACATAAAGAGGACTTCAGACATTTTACAACTTGCCTTAAATACATGTATAGATTATATGCTTAATGAGGGTTGTAGGAGGAAACTTGTATATTTTTTTATAAATGAATTATAACTGTAACTCAACATAAGATGCCTCTGCCAAATCTAATATTGGGGTCTGAAGAACTGAGCGATAAAAGAAAAAGGGAGTCTTCAAAGCCGCACATACTGTCCAGTGTCCACTTGTTAAAAAACTAGTGACCACCCCGCCACACCTGCCCCCCGGCCCTACACTAAGAGCCTAGGAGCTGTATATGTCTAATCTGTATGTATACCTATAGTATATATAGTAGTCTTCTCTCAGGATGGGAGAGGTAAGATAGTCACCCTGTGGCTTCAATGGCTCGCACGGCGTGTATGGGCGATCGGCTATACAGTAATATATACAGACCAGTGTTTGAATGTGCACAGAGTAATAATTGAATTGAATTAACTGCATGTATAACTTTACTTGGAGTCCCTTCATCCATACCTCACTCACCCCTGTGATACTTTAAGGTATCGGCCGAAACTCCTGCCAACTCAAACAGCTGAAGCAGGGACTAAAAGAAACCCTCATTATGCTGTTATTGGAGTCTCGACCCGATGCAGTGCATTCAGTTTTTCCAACAGAAACAAAGTCTGAGTGCAGTGTGGAGGTATTCAATGAAGCATGTCTTGTAAAACTTTGTCTCTGAGTCGCAGTGTACACAAATCACACAAGACTAGGATTTTAAAATGTCTGTAATTTTCAAAGTTAAAATTTTTGCATGGGAATTAACTGGAATTTATGAGAATCCAAATGGAATTCATTAAGTGAAGATTGGCCAGAGAACTTAATTACACTTGGGTTAAATAAATACCTTTTTTGTGTTTTTTAAAAGTTGTGCGAGTTTGAGTGAGCCTGCTCATGGGGATGTTGGGGGGAGGGTTAGGGTTTTCTTTGTACTGTACTATGGATGTTTTACTCACTCAACACTTTGAGTTGCATTGCAATGTATGAAAGGAGCTATATCAAGTTGGATTTGATGAATATTTCTTTTTTCATTAAGGTTAGTTCAAGGTTGCGAAGATGTTTGCCAGACCCACCATCCATCCATCCATTTACTACCGCTTATCCGGGGTCAGGTCGCGGGGGCAGCAGCTTTAGGAGGGAAGCCCAGACATCCTCAGCCACTTGAACCAGTTCCTCCGGCGGGATCCCAAGGCGTTCCCAGGCCAGCCGAGAGACATAGTCTCTCCAGCATGTCCTGGGTCGTCCCCGGGGCCTCCCGCCGGTGGGACATGCCCGGAACACCTCTCCAGGAAGGTGTCCAGGAGGCTTCCGAACCAGATGCCCGAGCCACCTCAACTGGCTCCTCTCCACGCGGAGGAGCAGCGGCTCGACCCGGAGTCCCTCCCGGATGACTGAGCTTCTCACCAAATCTCTTAAGGGAGAGCCCGGACACCCAACGGAGGAAACTCATTTCGGCCGCTGTTTGCCAGACACTCGCAAAGAACTTTTATGGTCCCCATCAAAATTTCAACATATTCATTATTCCTTTGCGATTTACATAGAATGTTTGGGGCCGTAAAAAGACTTTGCAAGTGTCTTGAGAACATCTTTGCAACCTTGGAATAAAAAACTGACAACAAAATAAAACTCGCTACATGCACAGTCCCTTGCACGCAAACCTTTGACGCACAGTGAGATACAACCTTTAAGCCCATATCCAAATGCGAGGGAGAGTGTTTGCTTAGAGTTGGGGTTATATTATTGAATATTTGTCATCATATGTTCAGTTATGCAAACATTTGCCAACATTTTTAATGTTTTTTTTCTTGTTCCAATGAAACTTTGATTTGGAATCATTTTCAGCGAACAGTTCCAACCTTGAACAAAGTCTGACGAGAAATCAACATTCACATGTTGTTCCCCTCAGCAGGATACAGGTTTCATTGTTAGGCTGTTGAGACCACACCATCAGCCTTCACACAATTAACACCCTTGTGTGGATTGACCATTTGTATAGATTAGAGAGAAAATTGTGAAATAGAATATATTGGTTTAATGCCAGCTATGGTGCCATAATGATTGTCTCATTTGCTGTCCTAGGTTGTTCTGGACCTAATCAAATGGCCTGAGGAATCTGGGTTGGACGATGAAGATGGTTACTCCGTTGACTGTAGATGTAGAATAATGGGATGCTTGCGTCAGTTTGTGAGGACAGGTAAATTACATGTTGATATTTGTACACATTTTGTAATGCATAAATGCAGATTTTCAAATGTGGTTGAAAATTAAAAGTTTGTTTTAACCATTTTTTCTTATTTACGAACACAAGTTACTTTTTTGCCAGATGTTCCAGAACCCCTGTTTTTTTCTCAAAAAAATACATAAATAAATAAAAAATAATTATAAAAACTGTAATCTAATTGATGACTGTTACTTAATAGCATGCACAACTTAATTCCACTTTTTTTTATTTTTTATTTTTTTTTTATAAATTTAAGAGTCACAAGAGAATTTTAAAAGGCTCCTGAAGTTCTGGGTAGGATGGGAGATACCCATGCCAGATATGAAAGTGGAGGTGGTGAGAGCGGAACATCCCACTTCTTCTACGTGCTTCCAAAACTTAAAGTTGCCTGGCCACCACAGCCATTACACAGAATTCAGTGACCATTTAAAGAACTGCATCGCCACAACTGATACTGGTTTTGGTTTGGTATAGATCAAAATCTTTATTTCATTACTTTAAATAATGTAGTTCTGATGTTTCTCTAGATAGGTTCTTATTACAGTTCATTGTCCATTTGTACGAAAAGACAATTCAAATAACAATCAGCGTTTTAGTGTAGTTTGCAGCACAATCAATGAACCAAATTGTTATGTCAATGTCAATAAAGAGTCTGCTTGCTGATTGAATAGTTTCTTTTAAAATATACATTTACTATTAATGAATATGCTTCACCTTTAACAGGTTGTTTTCTTAAAGTGTAAGCTATTAAAAAAAAATACAAACTTAATATAGTACTAAATCATAAAATGTCATTTAGTGCAGGCAGTTTTTTTTTTTTCTGGAAACCTCATTATTGTTCATTCGGTAATTTTACCGATTTGACATGTCATCATCATTGCTCTCCTTTATATATATATATATATATATATATATATATATATATATATATATATATATATATATATATATATATATATATATATATATATTTTTTTTGTATATATATATTTTTTTGTATGTGGGTGAAAATGTGTATGTGCGTGTGTGCATGCGTGTGTGCGTGCGAGTGTGTGTGTATTCATTAGTTCACCTAAAACCTATTAAAAAAAAAATCCCATACCGTTCCCCTAAACCGAACACTTCCAGCCAGAGTCGTGAAGCCGTCAGGAAACCCGAGAAAGGACCAAAGAAAAGAAAGGAAAATGAAATCCAGCACCGACCAGACACCACCCACCAGGCCACCAACCAGGGTCCTTCACCAACCCCAGAGACATCTAAATTTCAAATCAGGGAGACCTCAAGAGACTAAAGGAGAGACCGAGGAAAGGAAGGAAGGACAGACGAAGCAGAGTGAGATCCACAGACACCAGCCTCCACCGATTCAATGACCTGAGGAAGAGTGTGTCTGAGTTTCGATAGATGCTGGTGTGGTGGATCTGTCGTGCATGAAAATCTCCACCAAAGAGGGAGCCGTCGACCCCCGCCAGGACAGAGCAAGCGCAATACCTCAGGGCCCCCCAGGCTGCGGCAGCGCCAAAGGACGACCCCCGGGCCCCGCAGGGGCCACCGGCCGGAGAGCAAACCCAGGAGCAGGAGCGCCCTCTACGCCAACGCGGCCCGCGCCCCCAACCCAACGCAGCAGGACGGGGCACTGCAGGCCCGCCAAGAACCCCACCGGCCCGCATACTGGGGCACAACACCAAAAGGAACGCCCGCCCGCCCGGCCCCCGGAGCGCCGAGACCCGGGCCACGGATGGAGCCCCCGGCCCAGGGGAGGGGGAGGAAGGCGGACAGGGGAGGCAGAAGGGACGGGGGAAGGAGGCAGCGGCAGGGCCGCAGAGAGAGGGGGCGAGGAGGAGGAAGGGTGACGAGGGAGAAGGGACAGGGAGGCGGAGGACGGGCGGGAAGAGGCGAGGAGGGAGAGGCAGCAAGGGGGAGGGGAGAGGGGACCACAGGGCACCCCGGCGGCCCACAGGCCCCGAACCGCGTCGCCGGGCCCAGAGCGACGGACCGCGCCGGGGCGGCGCCACCCCGGACACCAGGGAGAGCCCCGCAACGCAGCCCCCCCCCCAAGAGACCCAGGGAACGGCCAAGACGTAGCCGCCACCCAGCAGCCAACAGAGGGGCAGACCCGCCCACGCCCAGCCAGGGAAGCACCTATAGAATTAACCCACTGGCATGCAGTGAATCCGAATATTAACCCTTAGTGACCATTGGAGGTGAACCTGCTCGATCCTGTTGGCAGCAACTGGTTTCCTGACTATAAAAACACAACCATTAGTTACAAATGGCCAAATACAGAAACATCAATGTAAGTTATCACGATGTGGTGGCTCTCGCTAACAGGCAGAATTAAGGAACCAGAATTAGGTTAAAATGTTCTATATACGTAGACCATGTTTCTATAAATTTTGATATTTGGTTTTTATTTGAGGCAGATATTTTTTCCATTAAAATAAGATTTATGGTTAGACTATTGGTCGATTTTCAGAGTTTGTTTATTTTTCCAGTTAACAAGGATTGTTTTTTTTTGCGATAGTAAGGGCTACAAGTGTAGATTGAAATTGTTTATGTGGTAAATCAGTTGTTGTTAGGTCGCCTAGCAAACACAAGTCCAAGATAGCGGAAAGTTTTTCTAAGATTTTAGTCCAGAAATACATAACCGGAGTACATAACTATAAAGCATGAAAATAAGTGTCTGTAGTGTTTTGTAAACACTGGAGACAAATGTCGGAGTCTGAGAGTCCCATTTTCTTCATCATATATTGAGTAATGTATGTTCTATGAATAATTTTATATTGGATAAGTTGTAAATTTGTGTGTTTCGTCATTTTAAATGCGTTGTCACAAACTTGAATCCAAATGTCAGATTCCGGAGCTATAGACAAGTCTGTCTCCCATTTTGAGATGGGTAAAGACATTTTATCAGTATATGAAAGTAACTTATATATTTTTTAAAGTTTTTTTGTTGTTGTCGGAGAGAGCTTGGTAATATCTTTAGCTAAAACAGGCAGTTGGAGCGTACCCCGAAGTGTTGGAATTTGTTTCTTTATCATACTTTTAACTTGTAGATAATGTAAAAAATTTCCGTTTTTTATTTTATATTTTTGGAGCAAGGATGTATATGATATAAACATATTATCTGAGAAGAGATGGTGGAGATGTGTAATTCCTTTCTGCTAATTCCTAAATAAAACGATTGGTTGTTAAATTGAAAGTCGGGGTTATGCCATAGGGGAGAAAGCCCACAGGGCTCCACTTGGGCTTTTGTCATTTCTAGTGCCTTCCACCAGGCAGTCAGGGTGGCGGAAATCATTGGGTTTTTAAAACAATTATGTCGCTTAATCGATGTTGTAATAAAGAGTAAATCTAGAAGTCTGAGGTTATTACAATCCTTCTGTTCTAGTTCCAGCCAACAGTTAGTATCTCTGTTGGGTTGTGCCCATAGAATGATATATTGTAGCTGGTTAGCTATATAGTAGTACATAAAGTTTGGTGCCTCTATACCACCTTTTCAGTTGTTTAATTTTATCTTCCAAGTCTTTTTCTAATTTTTTATCCTGTTTCTTTTTATAAGATGAATATGATATAATTTTACCTCTAATTACTGCTTTCCCAGCTTCCCCGAGAAGAGATGGCGATAGGTCTGGAAAGTCATTTATTTCCAAAAAGTCTGCCCACTCTTTTCTTATAATTTTGTCAAACTCTGCGTCGTTTAGCAGTGAGATGTTAAAACACCATGTCGGTGGTGGTTTAAAGGTATAATCAACTTGTAGGGAAAGGGAGACAGGTGCATGGTCGCTAATAATAATAGGATGTATTTTTGTAACAGTTTTATCAGCAATAGAGTTATTTATAAGAAAACAATCAATTCTTGAAAAAGACCGGTGCACAGCGGAAAATAAGGTAAATTCCTTCTTATTTAGGTTTTTAAGTCTCCAGCTGTCGACGAGGCCAAAATCATCCATATATTCCCCTATTACTTTAGTAGATTGTAATCGCCTACATGTTGTATTATTAGAACGGTCTATTAATGGATTTAAGACTGTGTTAAAGTCTCCTCCAATAATAATAGTAGAGTTTGCTGCTAAATCAAACAGCTGAGAGAAAAATTCATGGAAAAAGGCCGGATCATCATTATTAGGGGCATATAAATTACCAAATGTATATATTTTATTAAATATAGTCACCTGAATAATAATGTATCGGCCCTCTGGGTCTGTTATTGTATTATTTAGAGTAAAGAGTAGATTCTTATGTATGAATATACAGACTCCTCTTTGTCTACTGTTATAAGGGGCAAAGTACGCTTGGCTAAAATTCTTATCAATAAGTAATTTTTCTTCAGATTTTTGTAGGTGGGTTTCTTGTAGGAGGCAAATATCTGCTTTTAATTTTAAGAGATGGTCTCAAGTTTTTATTCTTTTTGCCTGTGAGCGAGCGCCACAAACATTCCAGAAAACCAGAACTAGTTTATGCATACAAACAATATAGACTCAGTCCTGTGTATAAATCTGTATAGGCCATTTGTCAATATTGGCATGTTATAGGATAGAATCAAAGTGGTGGTAGGTGATTTATGTAATTTGTGTAAAATATGAGGTAACGTGTAAGTAAATATAACAGTGAAAAAACGGGTAGGGAGGTGAAAGTGAAAGAAGTTAGCGGGGGTTTAAACATAAAAATACACCAGTAACTGGTAACCTAAGCGATATTTATTGTTTAAATATACTTTAGATATAGTTATGTATTAATATTATATTTATAATATAGCCTAAACATAATGAGTAACCATATTTTAGGTTTTATAACCACATATACAGTATATGTATACATCTAGTAATCAACCAAAGTTTAGTTCCACCAATGCCAATTAGAACAGCCAGGGAGTGGAGTTGGGGTTCCGGAATAGTTGGCCATCGATGTATAGCTTATCAAGGACCATTGTAGTCCGTTTACCCTCCTGCCTATTTTGTTTCATTATAGGAAACAGTACCCTTCGCCGCTCATTAATCTCTCTCGGGAATTGGTCATTCATTCCAAATGAGGTCCCTTTAAGCTCCCGTCCTTTACTTCTAACAAATTATTTCTGTTTAAAATGCTCAAACTTGGCGATAATAGGACGGGGTTTGTTGCCCCTACGGGCTCCAAGCCGATGTACCTGGTGAAAAGAGATGTTATTTACCGTCTCCTGAGGAATTTTTAACGATGTCGTCATTATTTTTTTTATCTCAACCTCTGGATTGTCAGAGGTATTCTCGGATATACCTGAGAATATTAAATTCTCCCGCATGCTACGGGATTGGACATCCAGAACAGTTTCTTTTAGCGTTTTATTCTCCTTTTTAATGGTTTCCAACTCGACTGAAACAGCCGCGAGAGAAGAGCGTAACTCGGCATTATCACGTTGGAGGTCACTTACCTGTTGGCTGACGAATTCCAAACTTACCCTTAATTCTTTGACGTCCTCGCTGATTAGGGAGAGGACATCAAGTTTTTTATTTATGGAGTCCAGCATACTGACCGAAACGTCCGTAGTGGCTAGGTCGTCCGTGTCCGTCGCTGAGTCATTTTTCCTCTTTTTCGAAGGTTTCTCCGAAGTTTTACTTTTCGACGGAAGGATCCTCCATCGCGCAGCTGTAAAAATATCCGTCGATGAAGCATTCAAGGTCCTCCACGCTGGGTGGTATTTCAAATCTGCCGGATGAAAGAGAGAAGAGAAAAGACAAGATATATGATGGTTAAATTCAGATTAGTTTAGCATAATAGAGCTAGTTCTATTTTAGCAGCAGGGCGCCACCATGTTAGGGTTTCCCGGTCTCGCGATGGTCACAGCATCTCGCGATAGCTCAGCATCTGCAGGCAGTTTTAAACAAATAACAACAGCCCAGAAGCGCTTGGCTGGACCCTACACATAGTTTATACTGTGCATGTAGTTCACTGCAGCCAAATAATGGTCTACTCCCATGCATGTAGAAGGTCCTGCTGGATCCACAGCAGCATGGAGTCCAGCCAGTTCTTGAGGTGTCAAAGGGCAGTCAGTTTCAGGCACATGGACACAAGAGTCGGTGTCGCTGGACACAAGGCCACTACTCTCCCAGTTTATCAGGGGGATGTTCAAATCCTGTAGTTGATATGAAAAAAAAATATTGTCTACTGTTTAAAGTACGTTTTGCTTACCAAATGTTAAAAGTACTTACAACATCATTAGACTCTTGTAAATTAATAAATTTATCATTTTTGAGAGCATGTTTGAATGGTTCCAAATCCTTTAAATTTCAGCATTTCAATGGCAAATGTTTTTTTTTCTTTTATCAACAAAAAAAGTAGTTTAAAAATGATAAATGCAGTTGATAAATGAAACAAATATTCCATTAATTTCAAGTAATGAGAAAGTAAGGGTGATTAAAAAAATAACACAGCAGAATTCTTTACCTTTATTTTGTACATTATTACTATTTGTATGTGTTGGAATGTCACCTTTTAAAATTAGATGTTGCATCACAAGGGGATATCCTTTAAAGCTATAAATCAAATGAAAATTGAAAATCATGCGATATTTCATAAACAAAAAACAATGGAAAACTGTAGCTTGGACTTGTGTTGTAAATAGCTTCAAGTTTTTAGGTTTTACAAGTGGTTAGTGTCTACCACTGGCAGTAAAAACAACCATAAGTTGCCAATGTTGATTGCAACTGTTACTCGGTCTTTCATGTAATTGATATTTGATGGAAGTGGTGGAACATAAACTTTGTCTTTAACATACCACCATAAGAAGAAAAAAAATAAAATCACACACACTGAGGTCTGAGGTTCTGCCAGGCCAATCACAGAAAACCACATCAGTAGCATCTAACCCACCCATCGACTGCTAAGTGAAGTTTTCATTCAGATAAGCTCTTTTCTCTTTTTCAAATAGGCTAGATGTTGCCCGTGCTGCTGGTGGTGGCCACATTAACCACTTCAAAAACAAGAATAATTTGAATGTATTTACAAAATGCGTCTAACCTGCAGGTTTCTGTGTTGTTATTATTATTATTTTTTAATATTGCGTATTCTTTTTTTTTTTACTCACCCTGTAAACTTAAAAGGTTATGAATGTGGTAGTTCCATAAAAATGAAGTGTCTTCTAAAGTACCTCTGATTATGCACACTTTTCCCTGCAATGAAGCTGTTTCTGCCAAACCACGAACCCTTGAGAAGAAAATGTAATAAAAATGAGTGTGTCAATTTCAAAGCTCTAACAAATACAATTTCAATAACCCCTAACCGTCATGTAGTAGTTAACTCTTTTACTGCCAAAAACGTTAAATGACGTTTAGTAAAAACCTACGAAGGGCCGCCAAGGACGTTAAAAGACGTTCTCCAATTTATTTTTTATTTTTTGGGAAACGGGTGGAGGAAAGCCTTCAGTTTCAAGCAGATCTAGTTAGCCTAATGACTATTTTTGGCCCCTTGATGGCAGCGATGACTCTCTTTTGACAAGATTGGGTAGGCGTCAGTAGAAGACGTGAGGCGGAGCTAGAGGGGACAATGGCTGGGGATGGGAAGCGAAAATGGCGACCGGTTGCAAGCAGCTCACGCTTGAGCATTTTTTTCAAAGACCAAAAGCATCGACCAGTGCTAAAGAGCACATTGATGACGACGATGATCATCATCGATGATGATGATGGTGACTCCGAGGTTGGAAGCGTTGACGCGGCAGTAGAAGACGTGAGGCGGAGCTAGATGGCTGAGGAAGCGAACAATGGCGACCGGTTGCAAGCAGCTCATCGACCAATGCTAAAGAGCACAGTGATGACGACGATGATGATGATGGTGGCTCCGAGGTTGACGCCGAAGTTGGAAGCGTTGACGCGGCGGCTATGACGTCATAAAGGTTCACTGGCTAGCGATGCTAACACCGGAAAACGCGGAGCACAACCGAGCACGCTCAGGCGGACGTTCAATCGGACGACGAAGAGTGCCCCGAGTCCAATGCATATTCATCGGAGTAGTGGGTACAGTCTGCTACTTGCTATTCCCCGGAAAAAAAGGCCGTCAAGAAAGTGTAACGTCTGCACGCGAAACGGACAATCAAAGTGAAACGTATCTGTTGTGCAAATCCTGCTCCGTCTCCTTGCACGGCAGTGTTACAAAAAGAAAAACTGTATTTGAAACATCCACATAATTGTAAATAGTACCACAGTTGCACACATTTGTAAATAGTTTGCGAAATTGTTTTGTCAAATTGTTACACTGTTGAATGGAAATAAACGGATTTTGCAATCTAAAAACACTTTTTCATTGTTGGTGGTAAGTGTTTTACAGAAGTAAAGCACTATTTAGGTGTTTGTGGCATCATTCATGGACAAAAAGAAGTGTACAATTCACAAGAGTGCATGAAATAACATCGTTTCACAAAAAGCTCTTTTTCTCCGTTTTTTGTTTCAAAACAGAGCATTTCGGTGAAACTAACCATTTTCTATTGTTGATTACTGAAAAACGGAATAAGGTAGAAATGATGAAAGATGAGAGTTCAATCTTTCATTTGGTAGTATGTGTGTTTCCATAGTCCAAACACAACATTTTCTGTGGACCTTGAAAGATCAGTCAAAATGCTTAAATCGGCTGAAACTGGCGACATCCCTTTTCTGAAAACGTCTGGCAGTCAAAGAGTTAAAACAGGAGTCTATTTAAAAAGGTAAAATGCAACAATAATACTCAATGTAATAGGTGTAATGGCACTTGAGAATATCTCATTCTCTACCTTTCATCTGTTTAAGAGATTCCATAAGAAATGAGTCTTTATAAAATGTCAAAAAAGAAAACATGTAATCTACTTCTCAGACGAAGAGTGCCAGCGAAGTCTTAGCATAAAGTCACAGGTAACAGATAATGGAGTTTTGATTTGTTACTGTAAGTGCAATAAAAGCTTTACAACTAAAATGACCGTAAGTAAGAGTATTACAGCACTATTATGTTACCATTGAAGAATACAAATACAAAGGTGCTCCCAAAGAAAATGAAACCGATTTCTGAGGTAGCCACCCTAAACTAGTACTACAATCTGAAGGTCTTCAAAAACAAAAAACAACTAATCACAATTTAAATAACTGATTCAATGACAAAAAAGTTTAGACGTTTAAAGGGAATATCCAATTATTTATACCTTCCTTGAGAAACCATCGATTCCTCCAAATATCACATTATGACATTTGAGATAAAGAAAAACATTAGGTATTATCACTTTTTTGTACATAGTTAAGTCATGTACAGGTAATATGTATTGATTTGAAAAACATAACCAACCTTATAAGTTTGTGGTTTGTGTCTATATGCATCAGCGATCTTGGGCCTGGGACAGAGTATGTTCTGCGAACAACACACCTCGATGCTGACATTCTCAGCACAATTCCTGCTGTCAACCCTATGCATCGATTCACGAATCCTCTGCCACTGTATACGATGCCCCTATGCCCGCAACAATCCCATCATTAATCTGTACCCAGCATGTGGGTTGCAGAGGTGTGTTTGTGACACCAGGTTGTCAAGCTCATCATTAGTCAGTTGACTGTGCAAGGCCCTAACAGACATACCCCAGCTGTTCATGTTTCTCTACAGCGTACACCTAGAAATTCTGTCTGGCAATGTACATTGCAGATAGCCCTATGCTGAGGAGCTCCGAAACATATTCCCTACATATTAAAATTTTTGGACAACCAGGTTTTGTTCTCTCCACAGGAACCATTACATGAAGCTCCATTTCATCTTGGGCAGAGAGTAGACCATGCACATCAGTAAGGCCTTGTCCTGTGAAATTATAAATTGTAGATTGTCCAGGTCCAGAGGGGCACGCTCAAGGGCACCTAATGTCTGTTATGGAGTTGGGCCAGTAAAAGATTCAGCAGCAGTTCCTAGAGAGAAATACAGGGTGTCCATAACATCTGTTTACAATTCTTAAAACAATATATTACAAAGGCAGTTGATGAGATGTCTTAACCAGATTTGTTTTATTTTAACCAGTGTTTATTAAATAAAGTATTTATTCATATTGATTTTTTTTGTTTCAGATACTGTGTATTGATGGATGGTAAACTGATGTTGAGGCTAACCTACAGCAAACATGGCAACAAATCGAGTACCATTTTCATGTGCCTGGTGTAAATGATGATGCCCATATAGAGGTCTATTAAATTAAGTTAAAAAAAAAAACTCACAAAAATAAAGGTACTTAAAATATCTCAAAATTGTTATAATTGTAAAGAGATTTTATGGACACCCTGTAGAGCCGCATTTTGTAATAACGGTGCATTTTGTAATAAACGTCCAAAATTTAATAACTTATTACATAATGCGGCAAAATTTATTACAAAATGCGTTGGGGCAGTTTATTACAAAATGCGGTAGTTTATTACAAAATGCGGCTTTATCACAAAATGAAATGAAAAAGTTATTACATTTTGGACGTTTATTACAAAATGCACCGTTATTACAAAATGCGGCTCAACAACCCCTCACATTTCTGCAGATATTTAATTATATGCCTTCCGACATGCCTTCCCTTGAGGAAGCAGAGTCTGGGTACTGGTGGGAAGGTGGGCTCAAGTATCCTTGGGATTGACATCACCAAGGTGGTTAACAAGCTACTCAGTGGAAAGGCCATAACAGGGTGGATGGAATCCGTCTGGAGTTCCTAAAGGCTCTGGATGTTGTGGGGCTGTCCTGGTTGACACGTCTGTACAATATCACATGGACATTGGGAATGGTGCCTCTGGATTGGCAGATTGGGGAGGGAAGAAGGGAAGGGTGTGTTCTGACTACAGAAGGATCGTTGTCTTCAGCCTCCCTGGTAAGCTTTATTCAGAGATGCTGGAGAGGAGGATATGTTGGGAAGCCAAATCTTATATTCAGGGGGAGCAGTGTGGTATCCTGACTGTGGAAAAGTGGACCAACACTCTTGGCAATCTTGAGGGTGCATGGGAGTTCACCCAACCAATCTGTTTTTTGGACTTGGAGAAGGCGTACAAGCATCTCCCTCAGGGTTTAGCTTATTGTGGGGGATGCTTTGTGAGTATGGGATACCAAACTCCCTGATATGTTCAGTCCTTAGGCAACCAGTGACAGTGTCTGATCCGCATTGCCGGCAGTAAGTCGGATTCATTTCATTTCCATTCATGAGAGTAGGACTCCGCCAAGACGCCCTTTGTCACTGCATTTCTGTTATTAACCTTCATGAACAGAATTTCTATAGGCGCTGCGATCGCCAACTCTCACTTTAAATATGTTGTCCTCATGCTCATTTGTTTATTTTCTTAGCATTTATTAAGTTCATGGGATTTCTTAAATTACTGTATAGCAGATGTGAAAGAGGCAAACCAAACATCTGGTAAGACTATCGTCAGTGACAAAACATTAATACAACAATTAACACGTGTATGTGAAGAAGAAACTTGACCCAAACTTGGATAAGCAGAAGAAAATGGATTGATGAGTTGGGGGTGGTTGTGCCTGGCGGGCCTGCCCCAAGCCCAACGCAGCAGAACGGGGCACGGGCGCTCTTGGGTTTGCTCTCCGGCTGTTGGCCCCTGCGGGGCCCGGGGGTTGTGCCTTGGCGCTGCCATGGCATGGGGGGCCCTGGGGGGTTGTGCTTGCTCTGTCCCTGCCGAGGCCGACGACTCCCCTCTTTGGTGGAGGTTTTCATGCATGCCAGATCCACCGCACCAGCATCTATCAAAATTCAAACACAATCTGCTTCTTCCTCTGGTCGTTGAATTGGTGGAGGCTGATATCTGTGGATCTCACTCTGCTTCATCTATCCTTCCTTCCTTTCCTCAATCTTTCCTTTGGTCTCTTAAGAGCTCCCTAATTTGTTGGAATTTAGATGTTTCTGGGGTTGGTGAAAGATTCTGGTTGGTAACCCGGTGGGTAGTAGGTGATGTCTGGTCGGGGCTGGATTTCACTTTCATTTCTTTTTCTCTGATCCTTCCTCGGGTCTCCTGACAACCTCACGACTCTAGCTGGATTCTGAAGTATTCGGTTTAGGTGAACGGTATGGGATTCTTAATAGGTTTAAGGTGAATTAAGGAGTACACATTCACACGCACGCACATATGCACACACACACACGCACATGAAAAAGAGAAGAAAAAAGAAAAAAAAGAGAGAGAGCAATTATGATGATCAAATTGGTAAGATTACTAAATGAACAATACTGAGCTCTCTCTTAAGAAAAAAGAAAAAGGAAAAAAAATTGAAATCAATGGGAGCGGTACAAGATGGATTCTCGGGAGTTTGTGAACTCACAAATACCGTGAGAATACATCTTGCGAGAGCAACGTTAGTTGACAGCGGCGGCGGGGTAAACGGCGGCCAGCTGGTGAAGCGGAAACGGGCGCTGGAACAAGCTTCGTCCCCTTCTCGTTCCCGAACACATGGATGTACTCCGTTGTGGCATATCTTGGACCCTGTCGACTCCTAGCTGATACAGATCGTCGGTTCACCCAAAAAGCTTCGGCCGTGCTGCCCGCCGCGTTTTGGAAGCAGTGCCGACCTCCAGCTTCTGAAAGAGATTCCTCGAGACCGCCGGACGGAAGGGTCATGCACCCCTGCTGCTCCCACAAGGATCGCGCTGTTAAATGCGCGGTCATTGACAAACAAAACGTTTATTTTGAGAGTTTTTCCTTTCCAACAACTTGGATTTCCTCTGCCTGGACTGTCACCGGTGACTCCACTGCTATGATTGAATTACTACCACCTGCCTGTGCTTACTTGGACGCAACGAGGACGTCGGGCCGAAGTGGAGGAACGGCGACTATTTAAAAAAGGAAAAACACTTGTAAACAATGTTGTTTTACCACATCGATCACAGCTTTGAAGCCACCTTCTTTGAAGTCGGCCAAACTGTTACTGTGCTGTGCTGTCATTTACCGACCTCCAAAATACAATAAGGACTTTTTAAACGACTTTGCAAATCTTTTTGCCAAAATCATGCTGAAATATGATCATATCCTCTTTATTGGGGACTTTAATATTTACGTGTGCTGTCCTGAAAACCATAAAGTTGAGTTGAGTTGAGTACTGTTTATCCGCATTGTCACTTGCTCTTCTTGCCCCGTGCGCTGATTCGCTAGCTAACAGCCAATCACAGTGATCAAATACCCCCGACGACTCACATTTGATTGAAAGTCATAGAATCTGGATTCTTTAAATTTATATTTAAAAAACAGTTCCAAAACTTTTCTTCTTTCTGATTTGTGTGCAGTAATCTTGGCGGCAACAGTGATGTTTTACTAATCATTATTATTATTTTTTGTCAACCATTGGGCATTAAATTATCTTGAGACTTGTGCTTCACTGTCATCGTGTTTAACTTCATGCATCCATTTTCTTAACCGTTTAAGCCTCATAAGGGTTGTGGGGGGCGCTAGAGCCTATCCCAGCTGGCTTCGGTCAGCAGCTGGGGTACCCTCTTAACTGGTTGCCAGCCAATCAATCGTGTTTTAACTTTAACTCATTAATATTTTTTTTATTTAATATTAAACTTTCTTAAAAAAAAATAAAAATAAGTTTATCTACCACTGTGTTAGATCAGCTTTTATTTTATTTTCGACATTTAATAAACATTTAGGAACTGAAGGACAATAGCTTTGGAATACTTTCTCATGGACTCCATGCACAAATAGCCGTGACGTATTTCCGGGCAAATCTCATAACACACTGCCTTTTCCAGTAATGCCATTGCCGTTTGTTTTCCTTCAGAGAACCTCGACCAGTTGTCGTCATTTTTTTAATGAGTTTGGTTGCATGCATTTGTCAAGACATTGAAGAAGAGGAGATGAAAGTATGCCAAGTAATCAGTGCTGTCTGCCCACATAGACAGGTTAAAACCCTTGTTTTTTTCTCTTATGCTGGCCACCGGAGAAAGTTTGTTAATAACAGAGCTGTACTTTGAAGTTTAAACTTTGATGTGTTGTTACTCTGTTTACGAAATTATATAAAGTTTCTACCTTTCTGGCGTTGACTTTTCATGTGCATGTGTGCATATTATTCATATGCTGCCATTTTATTGTATTAAAAAACATGAAAATATTTATAGTCATTCTTGCACCGCTGACAACGCTGTCGGATTTCCAAACAACCACTTTTCAACAAGACATTAAGAGAAATGTCACCATGGGCTGACATAAAAAAACAAATAAAAACACAAACAGTAGAGGCATTACATCTGCTTCAAAATATTGACGAGGCAGAGATCGTCGGATCCCGTTGACAAAGAGGAGGCTACAGACCAGAGAGTTGTTGTTGGCTGGTTGATTTATTGAACATATTAGCACATTACAGATTATAAATTGAAGTTAAAATAAACATTTGAAGAAAGAAAATAATTAATCAATGTCATAATTTACATGTTCACAAGATGTAGGAAGCACAATAACTATTTTTTCTGTATGTGCGTGAGTGGATATGTGCGTGCGTGTGAGTGTCTGCTCATTAATTCACCTAAAAACCTATTAAAAATCCCATACCGTTTACCTAAACTAAATACTTCAGAATCTCGCTAGAGTCGTGAAGTTGTCAGAAGACCCGAGGAAGGATCAAAGAAAAGAAAGAAAAGTGAAATCCAGTACTGACAAGACATTACCTACTACCCACCAGGTTACCAACCAGAATCTTTCATCAACCCCAGAAACATCTAAATTCCAACAAATTAGGGAGATCTCAAGAGACCAAAGGAAAGATTGAGGAAAGGAAGGAAGAATAGCAGAGTGAGATCTACAGACATCAGCCTCCACCAATTCAACGAACAGAGGAAGAAGCAGATTGTGTTTGAATATGGGAAGATGCTGGTGTGGTGGATCTGGAATGCATGCAAATCTCCACCAAAGAGGGGAGTCGTCGACCTCGGCCAGGACAGAGCAAGTACAACTCCCCAGGGCCCCCCAGGCCACGACAGCATCAAGGCACAACCCCCGGACCTCGCGGCCGGAGAGCAAGCCCAGGAGCCCGGAGCGCACCCCACCAACACGGCCTGCGCCACAAGCCCAATGCAGCAGAATGGGGCACGGCAGGCCCACCAGCCCAAAGGCCCCGCTCCCCCCACGACCCTAGCCGCCCCACACCCGCCACAACCCAACCCCCGCCGCCCTCAGAACAACCCCCCCCCCAGCCACCCGTACCGCAAAATTCAGATTCTTGTTTAAACAAGAAGTTCCTGTTCTTTTTTAGTGGGTTAAAGATTTAGGCTTATAGTTTTACATCACATCAACATTGCGCTCCGCTGAAGTCTCCCCGCACCGGTAGGTTGGGTGCACTCATACGTCAAAATCGGAAATGGTTTGTGCATATAGTCCATTCTTGCTTGCTCAGCTGTTCAACAGTCTGGGGTCTCCGTTGTCATATTTTACGCTTCATAACACACTTTGAATGGGAGCCAGGTCTGGACTGCTGGCAAGCCAGTTCTAGTACCCACATTTTTTTTTTTTACTATGAAGCCATGCTGTTGTAACACGTGCAGAATGTGGTTTCAGGTTTGGCATTGTCTTGCTGAAATAAGCAGGTGTGTCCATAAAAAAGACGTTGCTTGGATGGCAGCATGTTTCTCCAAAACCTGTATGTACCTTTCAGAATGAATGGTGCCTTCACAGATGTGTAAGTTACCCATGTCATTGGCACTAACACAGTCCCATACCATCACAGATGCTGCCTTTTGAACTTTGGGCCCATAACAGTCCAGATGGTTATTTTCCTCTTTGGCCCAAAGGACAAATTGTCCACAATTTCCAAAAACAATACAACAACAATATGACCTCAAGGAATGTTTTGTTTATTCTCGTATTAGAATAAAGTGCACATCCACTAGAGTAGACAAATGATACTATTTAAAGTCACGGCAGAGTTGGGAGGGGGCAAGAATTTTTTTCCCTTGGTGGCATAATAAAAAAACATTGAGAAGCACTGCTTTCTGTTTATAATTGTTAATATGTACACACAGTATATATCATAGATTGCATTATATGATATGCCTAGATTTGTTTTTATATTACATCATATATTATATGCTCATATTTGTTATTTTATATATATATATATATATATATATATATATATATATATATATATATATATATATGTCACTTGTTATAATGCTATCTCCTTTTTAAAAAAAGATTATTTAAATGAGCATGTTCAAATTACATTTTTATATGTAGACTCACATATGGATGCTTTCCCACAATATATATTGTATAAAACAATGGTAGATTGATGAGGGGAAAGTCTAGAGCAGGGGTGCTCAAGTTCGGTCCTCGAGAGCCCCTATCCAGCCTGCTTTCCATGTTCCTCTCCTGCAGCACAGCTGAATCTAATGATCAGCTAATCAGCAAGCTTAGCAGAAGCCTGACAACAATCCTGATCATGAATCAGGTGTGTTAGTTGAGAGAAACATGGAAAACAGGCTGGATAGGGGCTCTCGAGGACCGAATTTGAGCACCCCTGGTCTAGAGTTACATAAATATAACCCCATCATGCTGTGTGAATAAAGTTGGCTGTGATGGAGTCAATTAATTAACAGTGTTAGACCAAAATGTTGAGGCTTCCTCTAGAAAATGAAAATTTGTCAGAAAAAGCCTACTTGAAGAGCTGAACTTTTTGGGGGGTTAATCAGAGCAGGTCAGGGCATTTTTAAATCGTGGCACCTCAAGGCAATACTACATTAGTTTGTGTTGCACATTCACATTATTCTGTTTATACCAGTGATGGTATTGATGTGCCACAACATTTGATGTTTCATTGTGCAACTTATATGAAACCTTAATGTGATTAGCCCGATACCTATCCACAAATCAGTAGCAGAGCTAAGGTACGCTGCTTACCCAAAGGGGAATATTAGTAATCAAGCATTTGTATAGCACACTCTCATACATAAAAAAAATACTTTAAGTGATAATTAAAACATCCATAGTACAATACATATATATATATATATATATATATGTATATATAAAACTCCTTTCCCCAACAACCCCATGACAATGCACACACGCACGCACACAACCTGAGAACTATGTAAAAAATGGCAGGGCACAGAAAAACCATGTGAGGAAAAGCACCTAAGCACTCCTGTTGGACATGAAAGAGAAATCAGATTTTTAAGGCAAATGTTAAAAAAAAGTTTAATGGAAAAAAATATTAACATTATTACAACCAAATGCACTCAAGTATAACTTTTTGAACTTGGTTTAATGAAAAGTCAAGTAATTTGACATCAATAATAAATTTGCTGTTACTTACAGAAAGACATTCGATGAGAGCATACGTAGAATGAAAAACAGAACACCTGAGTCACAATGTTACATCTCAACTAGAAAGTCAAACATGAGTGCAAGTCATAACTGAATCTGGAATCTGTAGATGTAAAAGAAAATAAAATTTCTTTAAATTTAGAAACATGAAAAAAACTGTTATAAAACCAGTTTGAGCACTTCAGGGATTTTACAGTAACAACAATATTTTTCTGTTCAAAGAAGAAACATGAGTTGTTGCTGTCTATCAGTGACGTGCAGTGAGCTCTAGGTTTGGATAGGCAGGAGGTCGCAAATTGAGACGCACACACGAATTACAAATTTATGTGTCAGCAGGCAAGTGTACAACATATACTAGAGTAACCATATTTTCATTTCCAAAAAAAGAGGGCACTCGGCCCGACCTTGAGATACTTAAATGATACTCAGTTTTTTCCAAGATGCCATACATACAAACAATTTAACATATGGGTTTCTATGGGTAGAAAAACAAAACAAAAAAACATTACTCTCTTTTGAAGTTTCATTTTTCAATCTTTTTTTACATTTTTTTTTTAACTTTGAACGGGGTTCGTACCCATCGCCTCCGGTGCGGCAGCTCAACTTTTGCTGCTAAGCTTAAGTTCTGGGCCACCGTCACAACCAGTGCGCAGTCTGCTAGTCACGGTAAACACTCCGCCTCTCATTTGCCGCACAACGAAAAATGGACAATTTCGTTCATTTATAAAACACGCCCGGAAAGAATGTAATAAAGTGGATATCTCCCTGTAAAACAGCCTAATTCCTCACAAAATCAGGCTAGCAATAGCAATGCCAAACATCATATCAAGTGAAACAGCCAGTTAATCGGAGCACATCCACAAAGTCCTTTTGTACCATTCTTTGTGAAAAGTATGAATAATTCTCTGTCCCTTACTTTGCTGAAGATCCGGTAGCTAAGGCGTTGGTCTCCCATCCCTCAAAATATGATGTTTTTCCTCAAAAGAAAGGCATGAAAATAGTTTTATATTCTCCAGAGTGGCGTCATCTAACCGCCGTACTGTGCACTAAGTGTGTTTGAATTCAGGATGCACTGTGCGGATGTACGTTCGCATAGCAATAAAACAGTGACGTAAAAAGGTTGCGTAGCGATCTGCCTATTTGCGTAAAGGACTTTTCTACTGGGAAACTGACTACGCATGCGTGAACACAGATCGCTACACGGACAGGGCTGGGAATAGCACAGTCGCAGTTCAGGATAATTTTTGCAGCATTTTTGCCTGCAGGCCAGACGAAGTAATAAGTCATTTTTAAATGAGGTATAAAAATCACCAAATGTTGTCATTTTTAAACCTATAGGTAGTGTAGGCTTTCTGAAATGAAATAATTAAAATAAATAGAAAAAGCCAAACGGTTTCAACTTTCATTTCAGCCTGGGGCAGGCAGTGCCTACCTTGCCTGCCCTGACCGCACGTCACTGATATATATATATATATATATATATATATATATATATATATATATATATATATATACATATATATATATATATATATATATATATATATATATACATATATATATATATATATATATATATATATATATATACACATATATATATATATATATATATATATATATATATATACATATATATATATATATATATATATATATATATATATACATATATATATATATACATATATATATATATATATATATATATATATACATATATATATATATATATATATATATATATATATATATATATATATATATATATATATATATATATATAATACAGACATAATTGACTTTTCACAAATCACGCACCCAAACGGCCAAAGTCCGTCAAGCTCATATCCGCTCTATTGAAATTTAAATCTATTGTAAAATAAATCCACAGAACTTTTGTCAGCTTCAATAAAACCATACCAAACAAAGTTCCAACGAGCTGTGGATCTACAACTAGCAAAATAGTGAAGCGATTGTGTAAATCAGACATGAGAAATCCCAAGAGTTTGTCAGGTTGAGTCCTTTCCTTACCAAAGACAAAACTAAAGAGGAGCGATGTCTTCAATTACCCCCAGCTAAATTTCTTTAAGATTAGGGTGAACAAACGTCTTCTTTTGTCCGGACACTTTTTTTTATATCCTGTAATGTAGTGGACGTCCCGTTTTTTATTTTGAATTTGATTTTTTTTTAATAAATTTATGAAAATGTCCAATTTTCATTGTGGACAAATGGGAGGCAGAGTACACTGTTGTTATTAACTGCTAATACTGCCTTTCACCTGTAATGAGGTAATTTTTATTTTTTTTACTGCGCACAATATTATTGGCTGCTTGTTAGTAAAAGAGTGGCTTGGGTGAAGTTAAATGCATTAAATTTTTAAAATGTTCTCCTCTAGCGAGCTGGTGCATGGAGAAGGTTGGGAGGGGGGCTTATGTTCGGAGGAAAGACACACATTGTTTTTATTGTCATTAAAACTCATTCACTGGAGCAACCCCTTTCACTCCTGGCTGTTTTACTGGATTTTGACTGATTTTGCAAGGCACACAGAATATTGTGTTCTATTGCTATAAAAACATGGAACCTACCAAAAGAAAGATTAGAGTCTGTTCTTTTATCAGGAAAAAAAGGATATTTGTATCTGTTTCCGTTTTGCAGTAATTAGCATTGGAATATAGCTAAGTTTCATCAATATTCACTAACCTGTTGAAAACTGGGGAAAATAGCTTTTTGCAACATGACCCTTGTTGATCTCTTATACTCTGCTGCCACCTGCTGGCCATTTTTTGTAATAACTACCTATTGACTTAAGCGACCTCTGCATGTCAGAAGCTGTATCAAAGCCTTCTGTATGCTCTAGCATAAAAGGATAAAGTATTAAAAAAAAAGTGTACGTGTGGTCATGGTGTGTTGTGAAGTCTGCTTTTTTGCATATCTTAATATTATGAATATATCCTTCCACTAAATGTTTTAGACCCTTTTGCCTCAATCTGGATGATACCGCAAACACGCATTGACATGCTCGTCTACGTTCATTGACATTGTAAGTGTCCAAAAGGATTTCGGACCTGGAGGCGTCACTGAGGGGGGGGCGACGCTTTTGCGTAAGGTCAATTCTTTTTATCTGTATTCATCACAGACATTACAAAATATGTGACTCTCTAAAAAGAAATGTTACACATCTAGAAGCATGGCAGCACAGTGCAACAGCGGTTAGCATAGCCGCCTCACAGTTCAAAGGCCATGGGTTCAAGTATGGGCTCCGGCCTGCCTGTGTGGAGTTTGCATGTTATCCCTGTACATGTGTGGCTTTTCTCCTTGGATATTTCTTGCTTTAGCGTACTAGCACTAAAGATTGAACTACTGTGTCAAGTCAATTTAATTTGCTACCCTTCAAAACAGTGAGGAAGATGAATGAACATTAACACGGTAAGATTATCTGCTTAAACATCTAACGTGCATATTCCATCACAAAATGTTACAAAAAATGTTTTAAATAAGATTGCACGTTTGTGATCAATTTTGTTTGTGTTAAATTAAAAAGGAACACAGTCAGAAATTGCTATATTTTAAGAGTGTAGTAGGAAATACTAATAAATATTTCAAATATTAACACACAGCAAAATAGAAAGCATAAATATTGCAAACTTATAATTAGGCATATTGCAAACTTATAATTAGGCAAATGAAAGAATTAAACATACATGCTTATACATGTGTTTAAGGTAGTATGTATTTGTTTCTTTCTTTTTCTTTTTTTTAAAATAATGATACGGATGGTTACTATTGATGATGCTCATATGTTTTAGTGATTACAGCCAAAAAGTTTAACCTTGGTTTTATCCGACCATAACATTATCCCACAAGCGTTTGGGAGATTTAGTGGTCTCATTAATGGTGTAAAATATTTTGATGTGATTTATTTTGGTTATTTGGGTATTTGGGTGTGTACATTTTATATTCACTCCATATGAACTTCTGCGGGGACACTATTCCACACATTAAACTGAGGACTACTAACCATGCAAGCCCTGGAGTACCAACAAAGTCAAGGATGTCTTGAAAAGGGGTGTGGGGGGGGGGGGGGCATTCAAAGACAGAGTCAAGCTGATGTGGTGCAGAGGGAACTCGAGGTCTGCCTGCAGGAGGCCAAGAAGTATAAATATACGGTGTATTAAATCCTTGAACAACTTCTTCCCCACTATCTCAGACTTCAGGATCAACGCACGACCCCACACAGATCTACACTTTGCTTGTCAGGAGGAGTGGATTGACCTGCTGCTCAAAGTTCATTCTCACCTTGACACCAGGAGTGTAAGTAACATTGAGGATGTTGTTTGACCTTAATATTATCCAGCCCAGCCTACTGAAAGACAAGCTAAAAAACACAAATTTATTTACTGCGGAGTTGATCCTGTCCTGTTCACTCACTACACATCATAAATGCAGAAATACTCATATGACCCCAGGGCTGAAAGATTTTAGGAAAATATTTAATTGTGATTTTTCTATGATTCAATTTGCGTTTCTCTTTAATACAATATTCACTAAGTAGGGGAGACCCCCGGGGCGAGTTGTCAGTAAGTAAGTTTTCACATTGCAATTTTCTTCTCCACCAGAGGGCGCAACAAAAAAGCGGAATACTAGTTTTCTTCGTCTAAATGATCAGGGTTGTGTACTGTCTAAGAAGAGCACATTGTGAGCTGAAATGAGTGCCTGTTATATGTTTTGCCTAACCCAAAATCAAAATGTTCAACATCATATTTTGAAACAGGCATCGTACATAAACAAATTCTAGCAACAAATTATTTGGACTTGTTAGAGGAGAGATTCAGGCATATTTACTTCTCTGTATTAAACTAACTTTAAACTAGATCAAGTATTAGCCAACATGGTAGTTTGGGGACAACTTGTCTCAGTCATTTGGGGGTTTGTTGTCACATATGCAAAGAATGGGCCAACGAAAAATGCACCTTTGGCAACTCGGTTTACGTATGCCAGAAGTGTTCTTCAGATAATAGTCTGAAGAGTGAGTAAATGAATTTGCCATGTTCTGTTTCATTGTTTAAAAACTGATTTTCCAGTTGTTGGAACTACTGTATACCCACATGTCAAGACTGGTCATGATGAACTATCCATCCATTATGCGAAATGCTTCATAAAAAAAAAAAATCAATTCAATCTCAAATTTCCCATTTAAAAGGGGGCAAAACAGGCATTTGAGGCTATGACCTACATGCCAGCAGTTCCTAAGTATTTTAATCCATTTCATAATATTTTGTTAAAGTTTGCTCAATGACTATGCTAAATTTTCTTGATCAATGATAAACAATTTCTCTGGCTGTAAAAAAATGTGTTATTAGTTGCAAAATCCAGTGTGACATCTAACCTCATATAATGTGACAACTTACCCATTGGTGGGGCAACATGTCACATGTTCACTACCTCTATTTGATGGCTTATAACTCTGCACTGACACAAAGTATGAAAATGACATGAATGCAAAAAATATACCTAAGACTTTTTCTTTCTTTCATCTCTTACACATTTTGTTTATATATGATGTATTGATTCCAAGAAATATATAAAAGTATAAAAAGTGACACAACTAGCGCCGGTCTCCCCTACAGTAACATTTACAAACGTGACTTAAATTACTCATACCACATCAGATCATTAAAAATTATGTCTCTAATACTGCAAGGACATTAAGGAGGCTGCATGAGGGACACTGTCTTTTTTTCATGGATTTTAAAGTGTCTGGGACATTCTGGTACACATTTTAATATGTTGCATTAAACAATATACTATAAACACCAAAATGAAAGGTTCCTCGAATTAATACATATTAGCATTTCATCATTTTTGAATTACACGCCGAAAATCTTGTCTCATGTCGTTTGACTAATGCATGAAATACTGCTTGCTCTATGTGGGGGCTCTAGAAAGATTTACCTGGGGTGGCAAAGGGGTTGCAAGGTTCAATTGGGGGCCGGAGGTTATTGTACCCTGGGAGATACGCTCCAGCACGCGACCCTCCTGAGGATAAGCGGTTCTAATAATGAGTGGATGGATGGGTTAACTTTATGAGCAAATATTTACCTAAAGGTACATATTGGCCTCCAAAGGATACCGTCTAGACTAGGGATCGGCAGCCTTTGGTATACAAAGAGCCATACTGGCCATTAAACACAAAAAACACAAAACAAAACAAAACACACCCTTTTGACTAAAGAAAATATCTAAAGAAAGGATAACACTCCAGACTGTATATCATTTTATCTGTATGCATAAAACCTTGGTTGCTCTGAGTCACACTCTGCCCCACTGTTGTATGGTGTTCCACAAGGTTTAATTAATTTTGGGGCCCCTGCAGTTTTCAATGTATTTGCTGTCCCTGGGTTCCATCTTAAAAAAAAAAAAACATTGTATGTTCTTTCACTGCTATGAGGATGAAAGTCAGATTTATGTCTCTCTAAGCAAAAAAGACACTTTCTCCTTAAGGTCAATTCGCTTTTACAAGAGCCAAGTCCAAAACCTCCTCCTTCCCTTTCTGTATTTGCATTTGGCTCACTGAGTCTTACCTACATTCTGTATTGTTGATCTTCTGTCTCCAAGTTACTTTCCCATCGCATTGATCTTGCTGTATAAAAGACAGACCTTTTACATTGCTGAGGGCCCGTTCACCCACATGGGTAACAGTCCATGTTGGTGAGTTCATCAGCTGGCCAGCTTGCTTAGTTAAATTTACATCCTCACAGCAGACTCATGGTATTTCTTCAACAGTATGCAGCTATCATTGTTTTTAAAAGTGCTTTATAGTTTAGTTTAGTTAAATTGCATTCCATGCAGTAATAGGCTCTTTTAAAAAGCATTTACATAGGCCTAGTATGATATCCTTGTATGCTTACATGCAAACAAAAAGGTACATAAATGGTGCATTTGCCCATTTGTGTTCCTTTTCTAATCATAAATTACTTATATGTACTCAGGGGTTCAATTGCGAACCCTTTAGGGTACAGTATATGTCACAAAAATCTGTTTCTAGGAGAACAAAAATGGATCCCATACACTACCCTTTTTCTGAGAGTGTATGGTACAAAATTGTGCAAAGTAACACAAAGGACATTGCTGATATTGTAAATATTTATTATTCTAATATACGTCACAAGCTCAATCTTCTTTTACTCTTCCTTGCCTTTTTTTGTGTTTTTTAAGGGTGTGCTTACTGCTTAGCTGTTCTTTTATTTACTCTCTCAACAATTATCCTTTATAATGCTAATTTGCTGTTCATAGCAGGTTGCCCTCCACCCTAACCTGGTTCCAGCCAGACTTCTGTGAAAAGTGTACGGTAAACCTACTTATTCTGGCCTTTTGTGTCTCTGCATTTGACATTAGCTTAGGAATTAGAATTACTCCTGACCTCCTCTGCCTTTAATGATAGTGTAGTTTATTCATCGCACAGAGACAAGGAGTAGTTACTCAGAGGAGAGGATCTACATTGCGTAGCTCATACGTAGCTTGTAGACATAAACATGCAATGCAGAACAAGCTAGCTTAGCGCCTAGCATTCTTGCGAGATTGCGAGCAGCCAGGTGACTGTGCGACAAACATGTGTTATGCAGGATATTTAGGGGGCGATGTGGGCACGCTGTGCCCTGGGCAACCCTCCGTCATATCAGTCTGTCTTTTTTTTTCAAGCTGAACCCAAACTGTAATCGTCAGTTTGTCATTTTATTTTAACCACACTTTCATCATCACCACTATTTTAGTACCGACAGACAAAGGTAGGGATTCCGCCAGGCTTGTCAAAATGTCAACAAAACGAGCGTCCGTCAGTGACAGACGGAGAGGTCCATCGGTATTGACCAGATTACTGATTGATAAAAACCCTGTCTCTGTGCTTAGTTTGTCATTTTATTAGTTTCTTGTCATTCGTTAGAAAAACGGTGATCCAACACAGACAGACTGTCTGTTTAATGACAGAATGCCAACCTCTGGTAAAACTACATACACAACACACGTACTTGCCAAAATCTATGGGGAGAGATTTGTCTAAAATCTCACAAAAGTTTCTAGAGAGGACAATAGTGTGGTGCAAAGAACAGTTTTAAGTTGATTATCTTAAGATGAAAACCAGTTGCTCATTCATTATGAAGTATTTTTACCCGATTATCTGATTGATCAGAATTTTCAGTAGGATATCCGAATACCAAAATATTGGATAGCTGTAGCTAAAGCCCTGCGACACGCAGCGTTAGACCGGTTAATATAACTAATATAATGAAAGAGATCGGACACCTGACACCAGGGACGGATTGGCCATCAGGAATTTTGTGAGTTATCCGAACGGCCGGTCCATTTTTGGGCCAGTACAGGAATGGGGTGGCTAAGCTGTTGTCTTGGTGATATCAAAATAACACCTCTTTAAATGCTGTAAAGACTAAAGAGATGATTATCAACCCAACGCAGAGGAATGATCAATTTGCACTACTTGCTATTAGTGAGAATCAGGTAGACAGGGTGAAAACCTTCAAACTCATTGGTACATATCAGCAATGACCTCACATGGACCCATAACACATCATCAGAAAGAGTCAACAATGAATGTACTTCATTCATGCAATTCTCCCCAAACTGCTCAGCAACTAGATGCTCAGTGGAGCGCATCCTGACGAAGTCCATCACATTCTGGTCTGGGAACTGTACCATACAGGACATGATGGCTCACCAGTGTGTGTGTATTGCAATGGCAAAAGCCATCTATGGAGTTTTCAAACTTCTCCCATCTAGCAGACACAACAGGAGTGTCACAGCCTCTTTGGTGGAGGTTTTCATGCATGCCAGATCCACAACACCAGCCTCTACTGAAATTCAATCTGCTTCTTCCTCTGGTCGTTGAATCGGTGGAGGCTGATGTCTGTGGATGTCACTCTGCTTTATCTATCCTTCCTTACTTTCCTCAGTCTTTCCTTTGGTCTCTTGAGGTCTCCCTAATTGGTTGGAATTTTGATGTTTCTGGGGTTGGTGAAAGATTCTGGTTGGTAACCCGGTGGGTAGTAGGTGATGTCTGGTCGGTGCTAGATTTCACTTTCCTTTCTTTTCTTTGATCCTTCCTCGGGTCTCCTGACAACTTCACGACTCTAGCTGGATTCTGAAGTATTCGGTTTAGGTGAATGGTATGGGATTTTTAATAGGTTTTAGGTTAATTTAAGGAGTACACACTCACACGCACGCACATATGCACACACATGCACACACATGCACACACACGCACATACAAAAAAAAGAAAGAGAGGAAAAAAAAGAGAGCAATGATGATGACATGTCGAATCGGTTAGATTACCGAATGAACAATACTGAGCTCTCTCAAAACAAAAGAAAAGTGTCACAGCCAGAACAAGATTTTAAAAACGCTTTGCCACCAGACTCCTAAACATATGACATCACAGTCTGTCAATCACACAGTACAATATTTTTCTTTTGTAATCCTGCTCACTTGAACATTTACTCTGTGCAATATCTCTGCTACCTGAAAAATGAATAGTCAAGTGCCTGCATATTTGCACATTATATACATAAGTTTTTCCTTTTTACACTAACTAGACTATTACCATGGCCAAACTCGAATACACGGTCGGTTTAGTTTTGTAAATTGTCACTGTTTTTAAATTGTTCTTATGCACAAACCCAATTCTAATGAAGTTGGGACGTTGTGTTAAACATAAACAAAAACTGAATAAAATGACTTGCAAATCATGTTCAACCTACATTTAATCTAATACACTACAAAGACAAGATATTTAATGTTCAAATTTATTGTTTTTAGCAAATAATCGTTGATTTAGAATTTCATGGCTGTAACATGTTCCAAAAAAAGCTGGGACAGGTGGCAAAAAAAGATTGAAAAAGTTGAAGAATGCTCATCAAACACCTGTTTGGGACATCCCACAGGTGAACAGGCTAATTGGGAACAGGTGGGTGCCATGATTGGGTATAAAAGGAGCTTCCCTGAATTGCTCAGTCATCCACAAACAAAGATGATTCACTTCTTTGTGAAGGGATTTCATCTTCTACGGTACATAATATCATCAAAAGGTTTAGAGAATCAGGAAAAACCATTGCATACAAGCGACAAAGCCGAAAACCAACATTAAATGCCCGTGACCTTCGATCACTCAGGTGGCACGGCATCAAAATCCAACATCAATGTGTAAAAGATACGTATCACCACAACCAATGTCAGAAAATACAGTTTGGCGCTACATCCGTAAGTGCAACTTGATACTATACTATGCAAAGCAAAAGCCATTTATCAACAACACCCAGAAACACCGTTGGCCGGCTTCTCTGGGCCCCGAGTACATCTACGATGGGCTGATGTAAAGTGGAAAAGTGTTCTGTGGTCTGACGAGTCTATATTTCTAATTGTTTTTGGAAATTGTGGATGTCGTGTCCTCCATGTCAGAGGAAAAGAAGCATGGACTGTTATGGATGCAAAGTTCAAAAGCCAGCATCTGTGATGGAATGGGGCTGTGTCGGTGCCAATGGCATGGGTAACTTACATATCTGTGAGGCTACCATTAATGCTGAAAGGTACATTACAGGTTTTGGAGAAACATATGCTGTCTTTTTCATGGACACACCTGCTTATTTCAGAAAGACAATGCCAAAACCACATTCTGCACAACAGTGTGGCTTTGTAGTAAAAGAGTGCGGGTTTTAGACTGGCCTGCCTGCAGTCCAGGCCTGTGTCACATTGAAAATAAATGGTGCATTATAAAGCGTGAAATACGGATACCCTGGACTGTTGAACAGCTGAAACTGCACATCAAGCAACAATGGCAAAGAATAAAAAAAATAAAAATTCCATAAAAGTTAATGATTATTTGCTAAAAACAATCAAGTTGATCAGTTTTAACATTAAATATCTTGTCTTTGTATTGTATTCAATTAAATTTATGTTGAACATGATTTGCAAATCATTGTATTCTGTTTTTATTTACAGTATATTAACACAACATCCCAAATTCATTGGAATTGGGTTTGTACAATACCTGTCACATTTTCCTTCATTTTCTCTCTTTTTTATGTTTTATATTTTATAATTAAGACTTTCACAGCTCAGTGCTACCAGTGTGTTTTTACTGTGCATTTGACAAGTAAACATTGTTAATGTACAATCTATACTTCCTGAGGAAAACAGGCTCTCTCTTTCAACATGGGAAATAACCTGCTGCAGACCCTTTACCAGTGTATAGCCAGGGTCCTTTTCTCACTGTGAATGAAGTATGACCAGGCAGAGGAGTATGTTCAGCACCAGGCTTCTGTCTGTGACCAACGGCACATACTGTCTCAAAAAGTCTTCTCCCTCTTTGGCTGGCCACAAGTAGACACGCTCACAATCACAGTCACTTTGTTAGAAAGACTCATAAAACGGAATGTGTACTATTTTTTTTTCATTTTTGCTACTTAAATGCTAAATGCACTTGAATCAATTACAATCTGTATTTAAATATCAATGATTAATGTTAAGCATTTTAATTTTCAGACTTTTTTTTTTTAATTCTTCCTGTAATGCAGGCCGTGAAATTTGAAAAACTTGACAGAAGCAAGACTAAATCATCACACTTATCTTAGATCACCACAACGCTCACTACAGTAGTACTCACAGTCTTATAATTTACGTTCTCCACAGAGAATACTCTTGTAGACATTTTTTGTTAAAGGGATATAACTGTTCTGTTGATAATCCAACACGTAAAGAGGATCTGATATTGTTGAGGGATTAAATCCGCTCTGAACCAGCTGGAACTTCTGCTGTTTAAAGGTGCTTGTCATTTCCATCACTACCTGAGGAGACAAAAAAAAAAAGACAGTGTGGCTTGTAGAATTATACTGAATAGCACACAACATAATGTGCAAAATGGTGTACAATACATAATTCTGAACATGGATAAGAATATATTTTACATAATTTTAGACATGAGATATTTTGTTTGAAAACAAAAATGACTAGTGAAACAAAGGCTTTTCAGCAGTATCAGTCAGATTGTAAATTGAACCTTGGAGTCTGATAGAACATGTGGTTTTAATACGAGTTGCTGTGGTACACTGGACCAGCAAGCTTCACTTTGGGACTGGAGGGAGCAAAGGCGTTTCCACAACTACCGGTAGTCAAAGTGTACTTTGTGGACTTGACACACATATTTGAACACCCATCCCTAAGTGTCCTGTGGAGGTGTTCCTGGAGTACAAACTGTTGGTCTGGTTCTGTTAGACTCATTAAGCTGCTACCATAAGCATTCGCTTGGCCAGTTTTAGCTGAGTGTCAGAATCAGGCTCTTGTTCTATGTCAAATCTATTGGATTGCAACCTTAAAAGGGTGGGAAGATAAATAAATGTTCTAAAGCACAAAACCTGTTCAGGACGATTCGGGAGATTACTTTGAACGACAGGCCTTATGTAATGGAATGGTCATCCATCAAACACAAAGACAGTGTGGATAGGAACAGGATTCCACACTGGCTAGACAAAAGTCAGTTGTCTGTATCATTACACTGCCATTGTACCTGGTAAATATCTCGGGAGCGTATTGATGGAAGAGTGAAATGTAAGGCTGCTATCATGCTAGCGTCCTTTAGAATGACCCTTACCAAAAAAGTAGTATATTTAAGTATACCTGAAGTATACTCAAAATTAGGAAAGTATACTTCTAGTTTACTAATCTTGTACTATTGAAAGTATACTCCACCAAGTAAAAGTTAAGTGTACTTGTAAACAGGGCTCTAAATTAACTTTTTTACTAGCCAAACAATTTCCACTCGCCATTTTATTTCCCAGTAACATTTTTCCCAGATTATTTTTTTTTGAAGCCCCTAAACATAAAGTAACAACAGTGTGTCTATATGGCAGTATGTTATGTGTCGTATTAAATACACTGATTCTGAAACATATAGTGAAGTTAATTAACTTATACTCCCACAACCAGCGCTCATTCAGCTGAACAAAAAGCTCAGCCTCATTCATTAAACTGGCCACCTCGAGTCAACGGCTCGTACAGGGTCTGAAGCCACCAAACCCGTCAACCCCGAGGTGGATCCCCGAGGCGGGAGCCATGCCCATGGGCCGGGGGAGCGATGGGCTCTGCATTCAAGTGAATGGGAACACAACAAACAGTTGGGGGAGCGGTGTGCACTCACAATTTTTTCATTATTATTTTTTACCACAATCATTTAAAATCCATCCACAAGTAAATAATAAATTGTAAATATAGTAAGCGTTGTTGTAAAATATTATATTTATTGTATATACTGTATGTTTATGACAAAGAATGGCGGGCGCGCTCTTGCCACAATGAAACGCCAACTTCGGGGGCCCGACCAAAGCCGACTTGGTGTGGAACCAGTCCAGTAGAAGCGGCATTGCATTACCAGCCAAATTGGCTAGTAATATTTGTGACCACCCACATATACTAAAAGTTCACATACTGTAGTACATACTTGGAAGGCACTCACTGACCGATCGTATAGGTTAAATTTGTCTGTAAAGCTTTAAAACACCATTTGGCTGGAAAGCCTAGTGGTTATAGTCGCTACCTTTGGTACCTGAGTTCACTGGTTCAACCCCACTTCACCACTGGGCTTTTTACTGTGGACATAAGTATACTTTAAGTGTACTTAAAGTTTACTTGAAAGTATCCTTATGTATAATTATTAATATGCTTTATGATATACTTAAGTATACTTTTAGTGTACTAAAATGGGCCAAGTACCTAATCAATTGGCCAAAATAGCCGCTGCCCTGGGTGGGGGTGGGGCGAGAATTCTGGGCGTGCCTAATCAATTTGCCAAGATGGCCGCCGCCCTGGGATAGCGGAGTGGCGAGAATCCTGGGTGTACCTAATCAATTGTCCAAGATGGCCGCCTCCCTGGGCGGGCATGGTGGGGAGAATCCTGGGCATACCTAATAAATTGTCCAACATGGCCGCCGCCCCGGGTGGGTGGGGTCTGAGAATCCTTGGTGTACCTAATCAATTGGCCAAGATCGCTGCCGCCCTGGGTGGGCGGAGTAGCTAGAATCTTGAGCGTACCAAATCAATTGGCCAGAATCCTGGGCGTACCTAATCATATGTCCAAGGTAGTAGTAGTAGTAGTAATAGTATTTGCAATAGTAGTATAGTAGTCGTACATAGGCCAAGCCTTGAGTACACAGAAAAAAAGGGGCGGAGTTGAGCTCAACAGTGAGAGAGATGATTCCATTACATTAAAAAAAAAAAAAAAAAAAATTATTATGTACTTTAATTTTTGAAAATTTATATTAAAAAAAATAATAAAAAATTGGAAATGAGCTTTGGAATCGGTGAAGAAATCAACATTAAGTAAAAGTTCCTTACTGTGGCTTTAAGAAACATGCACATTCACGCACACACATTTGACTTTAACATGTTGGACACATCACGCACACACATTTAAGTGAAATGTATGAGAAAGCGCACAGCTCGAACAAAACGCTCTCAAAACTTAACGGTTGAAGATGCAGATTCTAGAAATGGCTCGTTAGAACGGCAAGGGTTTGGGGAACGCGAGCATGTTCTCATTATTTTAATCAGATGAAAAATGAGCGAATTTAGAGCAGGTTGAAAACTTGTGATTTTTAAAAAATGAGGAGAAAAAGGCGACTAAAATAACATGGGGTGTAATGGTCGGAATAGTGTGACTTCCCCTCGCTTAAAGTGAAAAATACAAGGTACTAAATGACACCTTTGCCAAACAAAGTGGGTTTGTCTGAAAGAAGACCCTTGTGACTACAAAATGTGCAAATTTGATGTTTAGTGAGCAAAGATTGTGGCCACGGTGACGAGTTGAAGTGAGATTTTTCCAAATAGTTTTTTTTTTTTTTTTTTATCTCCTCACTGATGTTGATTGCTCCACTCTGGCGGGCGCAATACACACCAATGTTAAAAGGCTTTTTTTCTCCATTTTGCTCACTCTTTTTGAACCCGCACAGGAGGGAGAGCTTAGATCCCTTAAAAAATGTTTTGACACAGAGCTATAGATGGGGAAAATTGCAACAAAATGAGCTAAAAATCATATTGGTTGGTTAACGTGGTTAGGGTTTCCCATTCATTCCAATGGGACTTTTTTGTGAGTTCTTTGGAAATTGCGTCGCCATGGTAACTCGGAAATCCAAGAAAAGTAGTCGGATCGAGCCGCATCTTTTGATACCTCATTTGTGCCGGTGCGTTCTACGGTACAGGCCGCATTTTTGGGGAAAAATCAGTGGAGTAATAAATACTGACTCTTGCAAGGTGGAAAGACGCATGTAGTACTTGTAGCAATAGTAGTAGTAGTATAGTAGTAGCAAGTACTTGTAGTAGTAGTAGTAAGTAGTAGTAGTAGTAAGTAGTACTAGTACTAATATAAGTAGCGGTTGCTAGTTGTAGTAATTTTAATAGTAGTCAAATGGCCAAGATGGCCGCCAACCCAGGTGAGCGAGGGGGAGAGAGTCCTTGGCGTACCTAATCAATTGGCCAAGATGGCCGCCGCCCTGGGCGAGTAGAGTGGCGAGAATCCTGGGCGTACCTAATCAATTGGCTAAGATGGCCGCCGACCAGGGTGAGCGAGGGGGAGAAAGTCCTTGGCGTACCTAATTAATTGGCCAAAATGGCCGCCGCCCTGGGCGAGCGGAGTGGCGAGAATCCTGGGCGTACCTAATCAATTGGCCAAGATGGCCGCCGACCCTGTTTGCCGAGGGGGAGAGAGTCCTTGGTATACTTAATTAATTGGACAAGATGGCCGCCGCCCTGGGCGAGCGGATTGGCGAGAATCCTGGGCGTACCTAATCAATTGGCCAAGATGGCCGCCGACCCGGGTGGGCAAGGGGGAAAGAGTCTTTGAAGTACCTAATTAATTGGCCAAGATGGCTGCCGCCCCGGGTGATAGATGATGATAGCATAGCTCAGCAGTCCCATAATAAGTTGAAAAATAATAAACCCATTTCCTGGGTAGAATAACAATATGTGCCTGCTTGCTTCACTGAGCAGTCCCATAATAAACCCATTTCCTAGGTAGGATAGTATTATGTGCCTGCTTGCTCCGCTCAGCAGTCCCATAATAAACCCATTTTTTAGCGTAGGATAACAATATGTGCCTGCTTGCTTCGCGCCGCTGCTTCCTCCGCTCAGCAGTCCCATAATAAAATTTATCTGAAATAATAAACCAGATTTTCTAGGATAGTAATATGTGCCTGCTTTGCTTCGCAAGCTCCACTACTGCTTTGCTACGCAGCAGTCCCATAATCAGTGTTTTCAAAAGTACAACTTCCAAGCTATGGCGCTCTAGTGACCAGAAAATATTTGGGCCGCATTAAACGTTTTGCCAGAAGTCATGCCCCGTTCGTGAGACAATTGTCTCACCTAAAATTTTTCCCACCACTGCTGTGCAATATCTTGTCTACTTCACGTAACAAAAACGATCTACTAACCCAGGGGTAGGGAACCCTGGTCCTTGAGAGCCACTGTCCTGCCTGTCTTCCATGTCTCCCTCCACCAACACAGCTGATTTAATGAACAGGATCTGTATCAGGCTTCTACAGAGCTTGCTAATGATGCTGTGTTGGAGGAGGGAGAAATATAAAACAGGCAGGACATTGGCTCTCAAGGAGCAGGGTTCCCTACCCCTGTACTAACCTAATAAAGCCCAAGCTAACCAAGAGTTAACCAATGTGTTTGTTGATGAATTCCCACTATTTATGAAAGCATGTGATAAATGTAGTGAAGGAGAAAACAAACATGACAGAAAAAAAAAAGGGAACTGCTTCACAGGGGTACATTAGCCGCGTTTCCACCGCAGGAACTTTGGGGTAAATTTACGGGGTCAGCCCCATATGTGCGCGTCTCCACTGAAGGAGCCTTCCCAATCGGGCCACATTTACAGGAACTTGCGGAGACGAGCAGAGGTCCTACTAGAGGGTAGGTACTCCGCTGGCCCGATAAACTCCCGATCGGGCTTTCGTGCTGATTGGCTAAAAAATATTTAGTATAAAAAATGATCTTACCTTCATGCGCGACGATGATGCATTCTCGGCTTAAGTCTCTTCCATCAAAACAATTTTCTTAGTAATCCTTTGTCTATTTTTGTTCCACTCTACTGTTAGCCTTTTCAAATTCTTCATCTAGATGCCGTCTCCTCTCACTCAAACCATCCATCCAAGCAAAGTACATAAAAGAAAAAGAAAAGAAAACAGCAACCACCCAAAGTTTTTCTCTTTCCTCGTTGTTGTGATTTTCGACGCGCGGTGTTTGGGTGACGTCACAGGAGAAATCGTCGCACAGCGTTTACGTGTCGATCGAAACTTGTGACGTCGCAAAATGGGTCGTACTCCGCAGTGGAGACACAGCCACAAGTGGCCCGGCTGAGAGGACGTTTCCTGTGAAAGTCCCTACTCCCCTCCCCATACCCGAACGTCCTGCGGTGGAAACGCGGCTTTTGATGGTGTTTTATGCACTACTTGACTTCTTACCTGAAGTCTTATGAAGAGGGGTCGAGCATATGTGGGTAGCTCCTTCACCACATGTTCAAAAAATGTGTTCCCATCAAACATGAAGCCTGGTCTTACAATCATGGCAGCCATTCCAGCTCTTCCCTCATGGCCTATACATATACATAAAAACATTGTTAAGCGTTGATACCATAGGCGGGCATTCCGTCAGTGCTGATGGAAGGTACGTCAATCCGTCACTGAGAAGAACCTGTTTTGCTGATGAATGATGGGATTACGCAGGTCCCATCCTGGCATCCTGTATTTTGCCATGTGTCAATGTATCAATCACACAGTTACAATATAGTCATAGCGATTCATATGATAAACCAATTAAAGGGGAATTTAACTGTTAAATTCCTTCCTATTTACTATTTATTTTCCAAATCCACGTTTGCGTTTTCATTTACATCCATATCTAATCAGTAGCATGACCAATTTACATAGCAGGCAGTGACTAAGAATCATGGGATGTAATCCTACTATCAATTGTGGTTGTCAGTCGCTGGTCAGACACCGCAAGCTGAGTTTTGTAGTGGTATTTCCATTATTACAATGCATGACCAGCATGAGGTAAACGGCACAGCCAATCTCCAATAGCCGCCGGGACTGAGCAAAAAGTTTGTAAAATGATCAGTGCACTGCATTGACTTGTTTAGCGCTGTTGAAGAGTCAAACAAGATAGCATTTAGAATTTGCGATTGATGCGCATGTCGGCAGTATATTGCCCCCCAATCCCAACTCTCCCCCTCAAAATCTGCCCCCGTTGACAAAGATTGACTAGTGATGAAATTTGGTGAAATTATAGCGTCCCGCTTGATGATTATATACAAGATGGCAAAATTGTATTGCTAAAACTCTAGTGAAATGGTTGGTATTCCTAAATGTTACTTGAAGCACGATCATATATATATTTTTTCAATTAAGCAGCCGAATAATCTGTAGACTGTTTTTTGTTTTTTTGCCAAATATTGGCAAACATCAACTCTTTGGGAGTATACAAATGACATTCCTATATATTTTATAGAATTGCTCCATGTAAAAACATACCTGGTATTTCCACTCCATAAACATTTACTTCTTGGATAAAATCGACTGACCCGAGGGTTTCTTCCATCTCTGTTGTTGCTACATTTTCACCTTTCCATCTAAATCCAGGAAAACTAAATTAGCCATACTTAATAACAGTAGCTACTAAAACACAATGATTCTTAGAATTTTCACAATTCTAAACACCCTATAGTAACAAAGTGAAAAAACATTTTTGAAAACACTTGCATATCCCACGTGCACCCCTTTTGGCATGTCACTTTCCATTGATTTCAGTCTGCTCAGTGTGTAAGGAGTTGGGCTTCCGAGTCAGGAAAAACGGGATCCAGTCCCACTACAAACAATAATGGTAAAATGATCTGTGGTGGGGTATCGTTCTTACTACCCCAGCTCAAGCAAAAAGAGGACAGCTCTTTCACTCTGAATCTCTCCTTGCATATTTTGCAATGCAATGCAATTCTGCATGCGTGTGAGATCGGGTTTTGTGTTTGTTGTGCAAAAACAAACAAAGCGTATAATTTCATACATATTGCACTTTCAGGGCTGGTTTTAAATGTTTTGTTCCAGTTTAAAAGCGGATGAGGAATATCTAAGCATTCAAGTAGTAAAAAAAAAAAAAAAAAGCTAGTAAAAGCTGCGGTAAAAACCTGCGAAAGCAAAGCAGAAGGTGAAAAGCGACGGGAGCCCAAATCACGGGACCAGCAACAACCACCTGCAGGCCCCAGCTGTGGAAGGTAAGCGGCGGTCGACCCATTGGGTCCGACACTAGATGCAAGCACCACCAGGGCTAACTACGTTCACAAAGTTGTCCTTTGGGCATCTGTAGCAGGAAGATGGCGGCGAAACATCCTCTTGTAAGGTGAGAATCCAGCTATGTAACATAATTTGTGATTTCTAGACCTACGATTATATAGAAAAATGTACGTTGATGTGATAGAACATATTATTAAAATCAATAGTGAGTTTTTAAAATTAATTAATTATTTGTTCACCACTAGATGGTGCTAAGGATTGCAAACTGTCCCTTAAAGTTCTCATGTACAGTAGATCAGATAGTAAATGTTTCGTGAACATTATTAAGAACTCGTTTGTAGGGATATAATAACTGCCAAATGTCACGATACGATAAATATCATGATATGAACCTCACGATACAATACTTATCACAATATTGTGGGGAAGTTGGTGATACAAAAAAAAAAACTCATGGCACTGTATAAAAACTCACGATATTGTTAAAAGAAAAACTCATAATGGAAAAAAATCACAATAATGTGTTTTTGTACCTAATTTTTTTTCTTTTCTTTTCTGGAGAGCTCAGTATTGTTCATTCGGTAATTTTACCGATTTGACATGTCATCATCATTGCTCTCTCCTTTTTTTTTTTTTTTAATTATTATTATTTTTTTTTTACAAATTTTTTATTTTGTATGTGGGTGTGTACGTGTATGTGCATGTGCGTGTGTGTGTGCGTGCATGTGTGTATTCATTAGTTCTCCGAAAACCTATTAAAAAATCCTGTCGTGAGGCCGTCAGGAGACCCGAGGAAGGACCAAAGAAAAGAAAGGAAAGTGAAATCCAGCACCGACCAGACACCACCCACCACCCACCAGGCCACCAACCAGATTCCTTCACCAACCCCAGAAACATTAAAATCCCAACAAATCAGGGAGACCTCAAGAGACCAAAGGAGAGACTGAGGAAAGGATGGAAAGACAGACGAAGCAGAGTGAGATCCACAGACACCAGCCTACACCGATTCAACGACCTGAGGAAGAAGCAGATTGTGTCTGAGTTTCGATAGATGCTGGTGTGGTGGATCTGGCATGCATGAAAATCTCCACCAAAGAGGGGAGCTGTTGACCCCTGCCAGGACAGAGCAAGCGCAACACCTCAAGGCCACCCAGGCCACGGCAGCGCCAAAGGACAACCGCAGGGGCCACCGGTCGGAGAGCAAACCCAGGAGCAGGAACGCGTCACACCCCAACACGGCCCGCGCCCCCAACCAAACGCAGCAGGACGGGCACTGCAGGCCCGCCAGGCACCCCACTGGTCCACATTAATATTCATTATTTGGACCATTAATGGTAATAATCAGAAGATTTGCTTACTGCATGATGTTAACCAAAAGTTGTTGTTGTTTTTTTTTTTGTGGGGGAAGGGGGGGCAGGACTAGCCAGCTAGCTAGCTCATTTGAACAAACCAATTTGATTCATAGCCCAACATCTATGGGGAGAGATTGTCTAAAATCTCACGAATTAAGTGGCCAACGCTGAGAAGTTTGTTGCTAGGTGACTCTTTGGTGCTAGGGACCGGGGAGGTAATAGACAGATCTGTCAGACCTCACAGGCAACTTCTCAACAAGGTCCAATCAGGAACCCATAATCAGCCTACATGGGGGCCAAGCGAGAGTAGGCCCCAAATGGGAGAAAGCTGGGTTGCCCATGTGGGTTTTAGCTAGGGCCATATAAGGCCCACCTTGAGCCTATCTAGGCTTGTCCACATGGCGCCACTATGGAATCCCTGGACAAAATTAATTGGGACCCAGCTGGGCAGCCCAGAGGGGCTTATTCACCAGCCCATTCTGTGCCCATGTGGGTTTTAGCTAGGGCCCATATGAGGCCCAACTTGAGCCTATCTGCACAGCAGAAATTGGAGAGATAAAATTTCAGGGTTAAATTTTTAAGAGTAGATTTTAACTCCTGAATGTGTTATTTTACAAAGTTGTAGATTAACTCTGCAGTAAAGTAATTAAGCTCCGCCTTCACAATGACACTTCTCCAGTTTGAGAGAAGAAATTGGAGAGTTAAAATTTCAGAGTTAAATTCTTAGGAGTAGACTTTAACTCCTGAAGTGTAACTCCTGAATGAATGTGTTATTTTACAGAGTTGTAGATTAACTCCTCGCACTGACACCTCCAGTTTGAGAGAGACGAGTTGCTGCCATTTTCCTTTTCCTCGCTTGTCACAGGAAACACTGACATTGCATCAAAGGAATTTGGGGAATAGGAAGTCATTTTCCCAGCAAAAATTGGACTGTTAAATTTTGGGTCTTAGAAAAAGTAAAGGTGATCAATGATGTGATGATGTGCTGGTGTCACGTAAAATTTATTTGTAACGTCAATCATGTGGCTGCATATCTGGTGGTTTAGTGGTACAGAGTACCCTGGATCGAAACCCTGCCATGGCAATCCCTTTTTCCTTTTTAGGAGTCAACTTTTAAGAGTGGTGATTTGCCTCTGGAAACTGTGGAGCTACATTACTTATGTGTACTGGTAGTTTTATTTATGTTGTGGGTTTTTTTCAGTATAAAATCGAACTGATTATTTGACATTTGACTTCCCAAACAGGAATATTTGCTTAATGGTGGATCAAAGCCCATTGACTTAATTTTTCAGTTCTGATTTATTTCTTCAGTACTGAGATAATCCATCTCTTAGTTAAGATACCACATACTGTATAACACTACAGTAATCTGACTGGTTAAAAACATACTGTTGTTATTGTGGTGGTTTGTTGAAAAAATTCCATCACAGAAATGGATATAACTCTTGATCAAAAAGTTTAATTTGACTATTAAATCATACACAACTGTACCTGAAGGTGTCTCCAACTCTGTCTTTGAAAGAGATGAAGCCCTCGTTATCTTCAGCCATCAGGTCACCTGTATTAACGTACGCATCTCCTTTGACAAACACGTTCCTTACCAGCTTCTTTTCAGTCAACTGCTTGCTTCCAGCATAGCCAAAGAAAGGAGTCAGGGCACTTACTTTGGATAGTAAAAGCCCTGTCTCGCCTGAGAAATAACAGGAAAGTGCAGATCAGGAGGAATAAAGTACTTTAGATGAAAGCCACTTCAGTGAATGGAAATCTGACAAAAATGTTACCCTTTTTCACTCGCTGACAGAAGCCATACTGATCTTTTATTGCTTCGTCTTTCATCATGTCATACTTTACCAGATCATATTTGAGCAGGAGCTACACAAAACAAAATGGTATTTCATTAGACAGCAATATTCAGTAACCACACACACACACACAGGGGCCATTAGGCCAGATAGGCAGATGCTAAGGGCGCTGTGGACTGAAATAATAATAATAATGAAACTAGAAAAATTGCCGCGGAAATTTTGAATGGGACTGCTGACTCTTGCAAGGTGGAAAGCATGCGCTGAACCGTTTGCCAAATGTTGGTGTACTTTACCTCTCAATCTGTGTCAAACCACTTTTCTAGGGTGGATATTGATACGTGCTTCGCAAGCAACAGCAGTCCCATAATAAGTATTGTTTGTAGTTTTAGTAATTTTAATAGTAGTAAAATGGCCAAGATGGCCGCCGACCCAGGTGGGCGAGGGGGAGAGAGTCCTTGGCGTACCTAATCAATTGGCCAAGATGGCCGCCGAAACCAGGTGGGCGAGGGGGAGAGAGTCCTTGAAGTACCTAAATAATTGGCCAAGATGGCCACCGCCCTGGGCGAGCGGAGTGGCGAGAATCCTGGGCGTACCTAATCAATTGGCCAAGATGGCCTCCGCCATGGGTGGGCGGAGGGGAGCGAATCCTTGACGTACCTAATTAATTGGCCAAGATGGCCGCCCCCCTGGGTGGGCAGAGTGGCGATAATCCAGGGTGCACCTAATCAATTGCCAATCCATTACATTTAATAGAAAAAATAAAAATTAAAAATAATAATAATAATGTGTAATTTTAAAAAATGGAAATGAGCTGAACAGTTTAAAATTCAAACGATTGAAATCGGTCAAGAAATGTGGAAGTTAGGCATAATCACCATAAAGTAAAAGTATCTTACTGTCCCTTTAAGAAACATGCACATTGACGCACACGCATTGGACTAACACGTTGGAGAGACGTCACGCACCAAGCCTATCACGACTTAACGGTTCAAGATGCTTAAGGTGAAAATAAAGGTACTAAATGACACCTTAGCCAAATAAAAGTTAGTTTGTCTGAAAGAAGACACTCGTGACTACAAAATGTGAGAATTTGATGTCTAGTGAGCAAAGATTGTGGCCATGGTGACGAGTTGAAGTGACGTCACGCACCCACATTGCATTGAGATTGAATGAGAGACGCACACCTCAAAGAAGAGCCTCCCACGACTTAACTCTTCAAGATACAGATTCAAGAAATGGCTCGTTAGAACGGCAAGGGTTTGGGGAACACGAGCATGTTCTCATTTTTTTAATCGGATGAAAAATGACCAAATGAGAGCAGGTTGAAAACTTATGATTTATCCGAAATGAAGAGGAAAAAGTCGCCCAAATTAACATGGGAGAGATAGGCGAGAGTCCAACTTCTACTCGCTTAAAGGGAAAATAAAGGTACTAAATGACACCTTAGCCAAATAAAAGTTAGTTTGTCTGAAAGAAGACAATCGTGACTACAAAATGTGAGAATTTGACGTCTAGTGACAAAAGATTGTGGCCATGGTGACGAGTTGAAGTGAAACTTTTGACTTTTGGCAAGAGATTTGTTGGTTCCCGGCACTCTGGCTAATTGCTAAAACAGAGTGTGTTAAAATGCTATATGACTCACTGTCTTTGAACCCGCACAGAGGGGAGAGCTTTCATTCCTTCGTATCGGTTGGATAACGTATGCGTGCACAGCGTGTCTTGGAAAAAGGTGCTTGATGTGTGATTTTTTCTTTCCATTTCCCATTCATTCCTATGGCACTTTTTGGGGTAGTTTTTGGGGTATTGCATCGCCATGGTAAGTTGGAATTCCTAGAAAAATAATGCCGCACCGAGTCAGATCGAGCCGCATCGTTTGATATCTCATTTGTCCCGGTGCGATCTACGGTACGGGCCGCATTCTTGCGAAAAAATCGGTGTGCTATAATAATAATAAACCCTTTTTTCTAGGAATAGTCATATGTGCTGCTTGCTACGCTCAGCAGTCCCATAACTAGAAAAATTCCTGCGGAAATTTTGAATGGGACTGCTGACTCTTTGGTAATGAGCTGAACAGTTTAAAATTTAAACCACTGGAATCGGTCAAGAAATGTGGAATTGCTGACTCTTGCAAGGTGGAAACACGCATGTATGTAGTACTTGTAGACATAGTAGTAGTAGTATAGTAGTAAGTAGTAAGCAAGTACAAACAGAAGTAGTAGGATTAGTAGTACTTGTAGTAATTTTAGTAGTAGTCAATTGGCTAAGATGGCCGCCGACCCGGGTGGGCGAGGGGGAGAGAGTCCTTGCCGTACCTAATTAATTGGCCAAGATGGCCGCCGCCCTGAGTGGACAGAAAGGCGGTAATCCAGGGTGTACCTAATTAATTGGCTAAAATGGCCGCCGCCCTGGGCGAGCGGAGTGGCGAGAATCCTGGGCGTACCTAATAAATTGGCCAAGATGGCCGCCGACCCGGGTGGGCAAGGGGGAGAGAGTCCTTGCCGTACCTAATTAATTGGCCAAGATGGCCGCCGCCCTGGGTGGGCAGAGTGGGGATTAATTAGGTGCACACCTAATTAATTGGCTAAAATGGCCGCCGCCCTGGGCGAGCGGAGTGGCGGGAATCCTGGGTGTACCTAATAAATTGGCCAAGATGGCCCCGCCCTGAGCGAGCGTAGTGGCAAGAATCCTGGGTGTACCTAATTAATTGGCCAAGATGGCCACCGCCCTGGGCGAGCGTAGTGGCGAGAATCCTGGGTGTACCTAATTAATTGGCCAAGATGGCCGCCGCCCTGGGCGAGCGGAGTGGCGAGAATCCTGGGCGTACCTAATTAACTCTTTCACTGCCACTGACGTTTAAAGACGTCAAGTAAAAACCTACGCTTCACTGCCAATGACGTCAAAAGACGTCATCCAATGATTTTTTATTTTTTTTTTGAAACGGGTAGAGGAAACCCTTCCGCATGTCTGGTGAAAGTTTCAAGTCTGTCTGTTGTGCCTAATGACTATTTTTGGCCCCTAGAGGGCAGCGATGACTCTCTTTTGACAAGATCGGGTGGGCGTCAGTAGAGGCGGAGCTAGAGCGTCGAGCAGGAGATGAGAATGGAAGACAAAGGAAAAATGGCGGCCGGTCGCGAGGAGCTCACGCCCGAGACGTTTTTTTTCAAAGACCAAAAGCATCGCTGAAAAAGCACATTGTTGACGACGATGATCATCATCGATGATGAAGATGAGGGTGGTGACTCCGTGGTTGAGAAGCATTGACGCAGCAGTAGAAGACGTTAGATGGAGCTAGATGGAGGAGGGAACGGGCGTTCGATGGGACGACGGAGAGTGCCCCGAGTCCAATGCATATTCATCGGAGGAAGTGTGTACAGTCTGCTACTTGTTTTTTATTCCCCGGAAAAAAAGGCCGTCAAGAAAGTGTAACGTTTGCACGCAAAACGGACCAATGTGAAAGTGAAAGTAAACTGTTGTGCGAGTCCTGGCGTCTCCTTGCACGCAGGAGAGAGTTACAAAAGAAAAACTGTATTTGAAACATCCACATAATTGTAAGTAGTACCACAGTTGCACACATTTGTAAATAGTTTGCGAAATTGTTTTGTCAAATTGTTACACTGTTGAATGGAAATAAACGCATTTTGCAATCAAAAAACACTTTTTCATTGCTGGTGAAAGCGTTTTACAGAAGTAAAGCACTATTTAGGTGTTTGTGGCATCATTCATGGACAAAAAGAAGTGTACAATTCACTAGAGTGCATGAAATAACATCGTTTCACAAAAAGCTCTTTTTCTCCGTTTTTTGTTTCAAAAGAGAGAATTTCGGTGAAAGTAACCATTTTCTATTGTTGATTACTGAAGAACGGAATAAGGTGGAAACAAACTTTTTTCTGATGAAAGCTGAGAGTCCAATCTTTCATTTGGTAGTATGTGTGTTTCCATAGTCCAAACACAACATTTTCTGTGGACCTTGAAAGATCACTCAAAATGCTTAAATCGGCTGGCAGTGGGGACAACCCGTTTCTGAAAACGTCTGGCAGTGAAAGAGTTAATTGGCCAAGATGGCCGCCCCCCTGGGTGGGCAGAGTGGCGATAATCCAGGGTGTACCTAATCAATTGCCAATCCATTACATTTAATAGAAAAAATAAAAATTAAAAATAATAATAATAATGTGTTATTTTTGAAAATGTATTTTAAAAAATGGAAATGAGCTGAACAGTTTAAAATTCAAACGATTGAAATCGGTCAAGAAATGTGGAAGTTAGGCATAATCACCATAAAGTAAAAGTATCTTACTGTCCCTTTAAGAAACATGCACATTGACGCACACGCATTGGACTAACACGTTGGAGAGACGTCACGCACCAAGCCTATCACGACTTAACGGTTCAAGATGCTTAAGGTGAAAATAAAGGTACTAAATGACACCTTAGCCAAATAAAAGTTAGTTTGTCTGAAAGAAGACACTCGTGACTACAAAATGTGAGAATTTGATGTCTAGTGAGCAAAGATTGTGGCCATGGTGACGAGTTGAAGTGACGTCACGCACCCACATTGCATTGAGATTGAATGAGAGACGCACACCTCAAAGAAGAGCCTCCCACGACTTAACTCTTCAAGATACAGATTCAAGAAATGGCTCGTTAGAACGGCAAGGGTTTGGGGAACACGAGCATGTTCTCATTTTTTTAATCGGATGAAAAATGAAAAAAATTTGGTTCCCGGCACTGGATGGCTAATTAGCCAACAGAGTGTGTGAGAAAGCTAATTCAGTCACTGTCTTTGAACCCGCACAGTGGGGAGAGCTTTCATTCCTTAAAAAAAGATTTCGACACTGAGCTAAAGATGGGGAAAATTCCTACAAAATGAGCTAAAATTTGTGATATGTCTCAAATCAAATGCATTTGGTCACGTAAAGAAAATGTTTTGATGGTTCAACTGTTTTTTTTTTTGTGTGCGTTTTTTTTTTTGTGTGTGCGTGTGTGTTTTTTTTCCCAACGTAATACATGGAGCACAAGTCACTCCAAATATGCGCTGCGTGCATTTGGGGCGGGCCGCGGGGAGACTCGCTTTGGAAAGACCATCGCGTTCATTGTTTATCTTCAAATTTTATTGGTTGCTATGTCCATATATGTCAATCACGAGGAACTCAGGGTTATTCCGAGACATGTTGCTAGCTAAATTCGGCTGATAAACATGTTGGCTAACGATGCACTTGTCCTAATAATTGCATATATTCATACAGTTCTACTACAATATAACTTTTGTGTTGTTGGGAAATCTCAAAATTGACATTATCGACCTAATGCTCTATTTTGCTGAATTATGGGACTTGCCGCTTGCCGACATGTGGACTATTTTGGCGGAGCGGGTCACATACGGGCACACTCACACTAGGGCCATTGTACTGTGCCCAAGCATGCTTGCTGCTAAAGTCCGGTAGTGTGAGTGCAATCGATCCGCGCCTGAGTATGGTTCAGATCACCAGTTTAGCACGATTGGGAGAAGTAGGCCAGAGAACGGTACGGTTGGCCGCATATGCGCACAGCCGTAGCAAGTTGTCGCCGCGCGAAACGCAACCATGACATCATGTACGTACGTGCGACGTACATAGCAAGTGACCTGAACTGTTGACCATAAAACAACCAGAGCTTCCCAAAGGGCTCACGTCGGTCTGATGATAAAGTGCAGTCCCCCATGATGACGTCTTCTTCTTGCGTGAATCAATGTGATGACGTATATTTCGGAGGCAACTGGGCCCGAGCACGGTTTGGTTAGAGTAATGTGAGTGCAGGCCGGGGGGGGGCAGGGGAGGGGGGGCAATCAGGCTTCAGTACGGTAGAAGAAAGAAGAAATGGCCCTAGTGTGAGTGCTTCCTTAGTTTCCCCTACTACAGTTTTAAGTTGTAATAGCACCATTCACCACTTAGTGGCAGACATATCTTAGTTGCGGCTCTCCATCAGGAAAATATCACAAATAGGAAGCAGTTTATATGTTGAAAAAATGTAAGGGCAAGCCTACTGTATCTACGTACTGTTTGCTTCAAAATATTGCCATGATTGTGGTGTGGCACTGATGATTCATAAAATACAAATGCAGGATCTTTTACATCAAGGCATCATTACCAAGAGCACACTTGGATCTTTCATGCAAATCCCAATTCAAATGAAGTTGTGATGTGTAAAATGTAAATAAAAACAGAATACAATTAGGGATGCATGATAATGCTATTTTCAACCGATACCGATAAACCAATAATTTAGAAAGTGCCGATGTTGACAACTGATAAGTAAGGCGATAATTGTTTGCAAAATTAACTTGAATACAAATATACTTTTGAGTCCTACTATAAGCCTAACATGTACAAATACATTGAAACATTGTGTAAAGCACCATGAAGCTGAATTTTATTGATATCTCTGCTTCAAAGACAACCAGTAACTCATTTTGATTTTGCCAAAGAAAAAAATGTTTTAAAAATGCAACCAAAATCTGCGAGGGTATTGAGGTAACACGTAAAGAAAGCCCACACCGGCGACTGCCATCTCGCCGTGATGCATCTTCTGTGAACATGAGGTCACGTGCATTATGACGTCACAAATATGCAACACTACTAAAGGAGAGGGGATGAGGAGTTGGGCACAATTTGAGCCCCAGCCACAACAGATGGACCAATGTGGCATGTCTACTATTATTTGCGTTTTTTTTTAAATTATTATCTGGTTTATCTGTATGACGTGAAATTGGTCGATAATTGCAGATAATTATCGGCCACCGATATTATTGTGTATCCCTAAATACAATGATTCGCAAAACCTTTTCAACCTACTGTATATTAAATTGAATATATTGCAAAGACATGACATGTTATGATGATGTTGATGTTGATATGTTCAAACTGATCCACGTTATTGTTTTTTTTTTGCATATATGCTCTAATGTTTGAATTTGATGCTTGTAACACATTCCAAAAAAGCTGGGACAGAGAAAACAAAAGACTGGGAAAGTTGAGGAAGGTTCAGAATGTTTGGAACATTGCACAGGTGAACAAGTTAATTGGAAACAGGCGCTTCTGATGATTGGGTACATAAGGTAAATTTCCAAAAGGCTCAGTTGCTCAGAAGCAAGGTTGAGGAAAGGTTCTCCACTTAAAGGGACTGATAGGTACACGTCAATAGGTAACAATGTGCTACTTCAATAGACATTAGGATTGCCATCCACTCACCCTGTACATGAGGTTGGAACGCCCCACTGTGCCGATCTTGCCAATGTGATTCATGAAACACAGGTTTCCCTCCGTGGAGCCGTACACCTCACACATTTTTATGTTTCCATAGCGTCTCTGGAACTCTTGCCAGACATCCTGTCGCAGCCCGTTCCCGATTCCCATCCGCACAGAGTGGACCTTGTCGAGCTCTGTCTGATGGTGGAAAAGATTACATTACTGTAAGAGGAAGTAATACAAAAAAAATCATTTTATTTTAAAATGTCAGACTTAATTTCTGGTCCGGGGCTCAGACCAGCTTTGAAAAACTCATAGTAGTTCTATAAATTTATTTTACTTATAATGTTCTCTCAAGGATAAATTGAACGTCCACTCTTGTGTAAATATATTTTTTGCACGCCACACAGAGACCAAGATCACATACACACATATAGGCATCCACCCAGCAAACACGTACAGTTGGGGCCCATATGGGCACCACTTGGTCTAGTTGGGCATTGGCTGGGGATGGGTATAGAGTGGGCTTTGTTGTTAGGACCCACTTGGGCAGTAGGGGGGCAGTAGATGGGCAAAACTAAGTATGGGCAATGAGTGGGCTATGGCTGGGCTTCACTCTAAAATATACTTATATACTTATACGTACTCATCTGGGCATTGGTGGCGCATGCATGATGTAGAAAAAGCTTTAGCATTACTTTTTTAAACGGTGCACCTTTAATATTGACACCTTAAAATAATCGCTAAAAAGTTATTTTTTTCCAGATTATTCAAGAAACACCAAAAATTTAACCATTTGCATCATAAGGAGATAATTTAGGCAAAAATAATAATTTTTGCACACAAAAAAATGACTTAGGCAATTATTTTAAGAGGGTGACAATATGTATTATTTGGACTATTACTGGGTCATTTATGGTGGTCCTAAAATGCAAAAACAAAAAAGTGAACATGACTGCAAACCAAAAAACACAAACCAAATAAAAAAAACTAAAACGAAACACGACAGCAATTTATTTATTTTTTAAATCACAAAAAGGTAATCGCAAACAAAAAATGAAACTAAAATGTAATCGCAAAGGCAAATAAAAAAACAAACACAAAATACGAACCAAAACAACAAAACGTAATCGCAAACAAAAAACACAAACACAAAATATGAAACAAAACAACAAAAAGTAATCGCAAACACAAACACAAAATATGAAACATAACAACAAAAAGTAAGCGCAAACACAAATCTAAAAACACAAAATATGAAACAAAAACCAAAACATCGCAAACACACACACACACACACAAAAAAACACAAACAAAAAGATAAGCACGCAAACACATATATTATTATTATTAATAAATTAATAATTTATTTATTATTTATTTTTATTTATATTAATAAATTATTATTACATTATATATATATATATATATATATATATATATATATATATATATATATATAATAATCGTTATTGCCAACTAGCAAAATTTTGCCACCTCAACAAGTACTTCTGGGCTCCAGGTTCATTTGAGTTGGAAAATGAATAATTCTGTTTGACATGATGGGACACTGACCATTTGTTCTTTAACATTCAATAATAATAAAAAGGTAATTGATCGCATTATTGAAAGGAGCCCTTATGGGTACAATCAAGAACACCATAATCAGCCTAGCAGGCCCCAGTTGGGAGATAACTGGGTTGCCCATGTGGGTTTTAGCTAGGGCCCACATGAGGCCCAACTTGAGCCCATTTGCACAGCAAATATTGGTTTAAAGTACAGGATTCTTCAAAAAGAATACATCAAAATCATTATGCGATATTTCAAAAACGAAAAACAATAAAAAACTATAGCATACGGTACCTTCAAGTTTTTATTTCATGTTTTACAAGTACTTTCATGACTCGATATTTGCTGGAAGTGTTGGAACATCAACTTTGTATTTAACATAACTAGCCCCCCACACAGAGATGTAATTAATTAAGATCCACCTTCGCACTGGCACTTCTCAGTTTTAGAGACAAATTGGCACCATTTTCTTTTTCCTTGCTTGTCACAGGAAACACTGACATTCGAACAAAAGGAATTTAATTTGGGCACTGGAAGTCATTTTCACTTACGGAAGAGAATTCCCCAAGATTAGACTGTTAAAATTTGGATCTTAGCTCAGGCATAGGCCGATGTCATGTTAAATGTATTTAAAACATCCAATTTGACATGTATATATATGTATAGCTCAGTGGTTAGGGTGTCTGACTTTGTTTCCATGGTACCCTGGTTCAGATCCCTGTCATGGCAATCATTTTTTAGGAGTCAACTTTTTGCTTTATCGATTGTTTGTTATACTGTATTGCTATGTTTGGCTTTTTGGAACATGACATATTTGTTTGATCTGCTCACAAACAAACAAATCAAATCAAATTTTAACTGGGACCCAGATGGACAGACCAGATGGGGCCCATTCACCAGCCCATTCTATGCCCAAGTGGGTTTTAGCTAGGGCCCATATGAGGCCCACTTGTCCACATGGGGCCACCATGAAATCCCTGGCCAAAATTATCTGTGACCCAGTAGAGCAGCCCAGATGGGACCCATTCACCAACCCATATCCCACCCACATGGGTGTGTTGACAGGTCAGCAAGGTCAACATAGAGTGATGGAGTGCAGTCACCGTGCACCAGACCACGATTTTGAAGTGGACTGATTTGATTCGGTTTAATTCACCGGGATTATTCGATTAAGGTACGGCTCAGTTCAAGATGGTATGATGCAAAAAGGAAAATGTGAATTTTGGCTATAGAAACAGGTTTTGTGAATAAACACTGACAAGACCGGACATACGTCGCACGTTTTGACCAGTCGAGTCTACAGTTTCTCACGCAAAGACAGCTGGGATAGGCTGCAGCTGACACGCCACCTTAATGTGGACAAGCGGTCCAACCATTGCTGCTGGTTCAGTTTCTTCATATAAAAAAAAGTAAGTAATTTGCCAATAAATTTAATTTCTCTACAAAATGAGAGTGCAAGCGTCATATAGGTGATAGCTTTAATTAACATTTATATTTTGAATACCAGGCCCTTCAACAAAAGGGAGAAGAATATTATTGTTTCACATAGGGTTGCTAGTTAATTAGTCAAGATTTATTATACGCAGTAATAAGCATTCCCTGTGTGAGTATGTCCTTTGATGGGTGTAATTCATGTGTGTAAATTGTTGCATTTCTAATTACTGATATTCAGATGTTGACAAATGAGCACAGTGCCATGGCCAAGCTTTCACCCACTCAACAAAATAACGGAGGAACAGTGGACAAAGAGGACTTTCAGTCTTTCATCAATAAGGAGCTCTGCCATATTACGTGTACGTGCATGTCTATGTGTCCACTGTGGGAGGAGTAAACAAAGGCAACAAAAGACGTTTTTCTTTGGTCCGCGGAGCATAGTGTGATTCACGACTGAGTGATTGCGACTAGAAGATGGTCACAAACAATAGTGCATAATCTCCACAAAAGAATTAATTGTTGCAAAATGTGACCAAATATGATATGAAGAACCTTGACCCATAGAAACTTATTGTGGATCAGCGAGAAGCTAAAATCTGTTTCTTGCTCTGAGAATATGTGTACTGGTGTTCTGACAAAGAACATGACCTATTTGGGACAGCTATATTTGGTATTTTGTATATTAGGGTAAACTGTCATCTATCTTGGGAAACACATTCTAAGACCCACATGCTTTAAGTGAAAATCTGTGCAAGTATTCTACCTATGAAGCTTCATTCAACAATTAAGAGACCTAAGTTCCCAGATGTTCATTGAGTGTTATTAAAATGAAAGGTGATGCAACACAGTAGCCGCATGGCCCTGTCCCAGCTTTTTGTATTTTTGTGTACATTTTCGTATTTTGTTATTCTTTGTAAACTGCATAATTCAAGGAAGAAAATGCAAATGAATACAGCTGACCTGAAGAAATTCAGATGGCTACTATCGAAAACATTGTTTATGATCTGAAATTGAAACGATGACAGAAGCTCATGTTTAAGGTTCTTGAAAGTTTGCTAAATCGTGAAATCGAATTTTGTCTTCTGGATTATTTAAAGCTGTTGTTCTTATGTTACATCCAGATGTTTTTGTGAGTTGTAATTTTGCACAAGTGGCAGAATGTTGGATGGGTGGTTAACAAGACATGTTTAGTACAATAGTTACCAACTACTTAATTGTGGCATTCAAGCACAAACTATGAATGTTAAGTTTATGTTAATACTGATCTAGAATCAGTATATATTATCGTTGTCTGAACATTTTGCACAGGAATTATGTTTGAAAAAATTTAACATTTAAATAAATGTTTGTTGGGTTTATTAGGTTAAAATCAAATTGTAATCATCCTGATTGACTGCAAAAATAGAGATTTTATTTTTGGGCCATATCGCCCAGCCCTAGTACATATGCTCTTCAAACCCCACTCTTTTCAAAATTTACGCTGGACACGCAAAATTTCAAGATGGCAGCCACAAAATCCAAAATGGAAATGTATTTATTTTTCCTTAATAACTCAAACTGTATTGGGTTTAATAGCCAAAAATGTATTAAAGTTGAATATAAAGTTGGGTATTACAGATATTTTGGAACCAAGTATGTGTCTGTATCCATTAGAGCTCCTGAAATACAGCATATAGATACAGTACTTGTACAGACTCTGGGAAAAAAAAGACATTTATAACATTGACTGTAAGTGAATATGGTCATATGAAAATGTTCTTTTCATAAACTGTTATTTTCATATGGATCATAAAATAAACTTCCAAAACCAAGATGGTGTCCAAGATGGCTACCTCGTCATGTTAGATGGTCTCCATATTGAGATGGCAGCCCTCAAGTCCCTGGGCACACTTCTCTGCAAAAAAGTGGTTGGACTGGGGCCTTTGTGGAGGAAGATGTTGCATCCTCTACACTGCAGAATCTTTCCTATCATCTGCAAGTGTGACCAAGACGAGGTAAACGCATCAGGTCACAGCCTGCAGCCTCTACAAACTCCTTAAATCTGCATATCATGTCAGCTGTGCAGATCAGACAAATAACACTGATGACACATTGAGCTTTGAGGAGTGGTGCGAGTTTCGCAAGGATCAAAGTCCACAGTCTACAGTTCTGGTTTTGGCACATGGTGCTGTCTATGGAGCTAGTCATCTTCTTGGTCATCAGGTCCTTCCGTGAGGCCAACTTTGGTCTCTATTTCCAGGTAGTGAGTGAATTAATAACTTATTTATTTGCCGCCAACAACAACAACTATGCACGGTGGCATCCTATCTACCTCAGGGACATGCTCATGCTAGAGAAAACATACCGAGTACTGGCTCAAGAGTTCAATAATGGCAACTTTGTTGTCCACAAAACCAATAGGGATTTCTCCGCCCTTGCCCTTGATCAAGCTCACGAGCAGGCAAATGCCATCATCAAGGGTGATGATGGTGTCATTGGCCTTACTGAAGACCCATCCACACTTCTGGATCGTAGCTGGTCCTGAGATTAGTCATTTGGTGTCCCAATATGAAATGGAGGCACAAACAAACCAAAGATGTCAGGGAGCACAGAAGGCACCATGAGCAAACTCCACAGACACAGAAAAAGTTGAAGGAGATGGTTGATAAATTGTCCCAGTCTCTAAAAGACCTTGGCAACCCATTCAAGGAAGAGAGTAATGACCTGTATTCGTTTGACACCAAAGACATTGCTCACCCCATCTTTGCAGAACTTCTGCAGTCTCACTTGGAAAGAGGTCAGGCACATTTTCAGAAGTTTTTACAGGGCCTGGAAAACAATCCATCCATTTTCTATGAGCCAATCAAGAAAAACAAAGCTGACTTCTGTACACAAGACTCTTCTTCTGCTGAATCAACAAAGCAGAAGCTTGTCAAGGGGCACTGTCAGCTGTTCTCAAAGCTTTTCATCTTGTCAGAGCCAAGTGTGTGTTCTTCAGGAGTAAGAGGAGAACCAGTCCTTCCCTGCTACATTGAACAAGGAATTGTACTCTTGCCAGAAGTCTCAGCTGACCTCTATCCTTGAGACTTATGTTCCACCAGTTGACAAGGAAGCAGACGTTCTCATTGTAGATGGGTCAGCTTTGGCCCATGCCCTGCCACCAAAAAGATTCAAAACATTTGAAGACTATGCAATTCTCGACTTCGTTCCAGTGATATACATGTACTCCAGCAAGTACACAATGACACATCTGGTCTTTGATGTGTACAACACTTCAAGCCTTAAAGCTTGAACCAGGTCCAAACATGGCCAGTGGGTAAGACGCAAGGTGACAAATAAGAACGCCATGCCATCTATATAACTTCTTGAGGCACAATGACAACAAGACAGAGTTGTAGCACCTTTTAGCCGACAAAGTGCCACAAATGTTTACCCAAAATATGGTTATTGTCACAAAGGGACTTGCTGTCCTCAGCACTCCTGGACTGGACAAATGCTATCATGAGGAGCTGCATATTTATGCATGCCAAATACGCTACAAAACATGGTAGCCAATCCATCATGATTAAGGCAAATGAAGGCATGCTCTTTTTTCATGCCTTTACAGGATGTGACACCGTGTCAGCCTTCCGCAACAAGGGCAAGAAAACTGCTAGGCAGACATGGGACATACTGTATGTCCAGAAGCCTCACCTCTCTTCTCCAAACTGAGTAGTTACCCTGCCCACAGTGAAGGATTGTGACTTGGAGATTCTGGAGAAATTTGTCATCTTAATGTGTGACATCCAGCACAGCTGCAACTGTGGATGAGGCCAGGCTTGACATGTTTGCCAGAAAGCAGAGGCTTTATGAGTCAATCCCACCAACCAGAGCAGCTCTGTTCCAACACACCAGGCATGTTGCCTATCAGGCTGGTTGTGTTTGTGCCCGGGCAACTCAGTGTCAGCCAGAAGCAGAGGACCCTGTGCAGACGACTGGCAGAAGGTTGGTGAGGAATGGCAGGTCTTCTGGACAGCCAACTTTCCAATAGCCAAGATTTGCAAACAGCTGTCCAAATGTGTCTGTAAATCTGGCTGTTGCGGCAAGAGCAAGTGCTATAATCTGGGTCTCATGTGTACAGCCCTATGCAGTTGCAACTGTGAGGTGTAACTCATAAATGCTGTATTTTACAAACCATTATAGATGCACAAGGTACCAAAATATCTGCTTTTATCGTCAAAATACTGTAATGAATTTATGATTTCTTTAAGTTGATGGCAGACATCTTGGACCCCATCTTGGTTACATGTCCTAAATGTGCTGAAAATGGCAGGCTACAAAAAAAACATAACCATATTCAATTAATAACAATCATTGTTACAAATGTCTTGCTCTCCTCCAGTACAACTATCTACATGATGTATCACAAGAGCTGTAATAGATACGGACATATACTTGGTACCAAAATATCCGCAATACCCAACATTATATTAAACTTTAATACATTTATGGGGCTTAAAATCAATGCATTTTGAGTTATTAAGAAAAAAAAAATCGGCAGACATCTTGGATTTTGTGGCCACCATCTTGGAATTTTGTGTGGTCAGAGTTATTTTTTAAGAGTGGGGTTTAAAAAGCATATGTACAAAATGTCATGTTTGTATCACAAAGTCAGTGATTCTGGCTAAAAATGCTACTATCTGCTCCACTACAAGCAGTTTATCACGCATAGCATTTCCTTTTCGACTAACACTACACACATTCAAACTATGACAGTGGAGAAGAAGGATACCTATTAAAATAAATATCACAACATGAACCTTACAATATGATAATTCTCACGATATTGTGGGGAGGTTGGAGATATAAAAAGCTTACAATACTGTAAAACTAATGATATTGTAAAAAAAAAAAAAAAAATGTTGGGGGGGGGTTGGGGGGAGCACAATATTGTGTTTTTGTACATAACAGTAGTGACCAAGAAATACACTTGTCCATGTCATGTCACGTCACATGTCAAGAGCTCCTATTGGCTTAGTGGCACAAAATACCATGCATGGTCTATGTAGTTCACAATGCTGTGTTAGGCTGAAGCGGGCGAAAAGTCATAGTGGCCAAAATATCCCAAATTTAAATTAAATTGCACTAATAAACTACCCGCCAGAGAGTGCTAGAACTGCACAAATTTAATATTTTTGAACAGATATGCTGTATATAAATTGTTTGATTTGATTTTGATATTGTGACATGACAACAGCAATATCCTTGCAATTATATGGCAATAGTTGCGACGTCATGGAGCATTGTCTTATTGAAGATGGAAGATGGGCATTGGACTGGAGAGCACAAGAAACACTGAGAATTGTTGCTTGTTGTCAGAAAGACTTTCTTGAGACAAAAATGTCAATTTTCACTGAAAATGCAGATGCCCCTAAAATAGACAATGCCAATCTATATTTATCAACACAGAGTTTAACAACAGAAACAGTGTTACCTTTGGCTGGTTGCAGAGGTATCTGCACAGTTCACCAATATATTGGAAAACGGTTGCATTATGTTTTCGACAGTCATTCCAGAATTGGGAAGCTGAGAACTTCTTCTTTAGAACACATGTTGCACCTATGATGAATCAATAACATTAAATTCAATATGACAAAAAATAAAATTGCTATACAGTAATCAATTCCCGTTTATATCACCAGAGGTGGCAAATCCAGGTCCAGCTGAGGGATACAAATGTGTGTGGTCCAAATAGAAATCTGCAAGTATCTGGGGCCACAAAGTTTGAATGTGATATACAGAGGAGGCAAATTTGGTCCAGAAAGTAAAAACCCTGCTAAAGTGTGGCTTGAGCCATTGATACTAGCTAGCTAGGTCCCTAGGGTATGGTGCTTGTTTACCTGCTAGGGAGCTAGCTAGCTAGCACATGGGGCTAAAGCGAAACTGTGACAGGGTTTTAACTTTCTGGACCAAATTTGCCTCCTCTGTATGTCACATTCAAACTTTGTGGCCCCAGATACTCGCAGATTTCGATTTGGACCACACATATTTTTATCCCTAAGCATCTAAAATTTACAGCACCAGAAGTCTGTCATGATGTGGAAGGCTTACTTGTGCTTTTCCTTGTGCTGCCTAAACATTATTCACTCTGTCCATCATGCCTGACAGGAGTCTTCTTTTTGCTTTAGATCATAGGTCGCAAACTCCGGTCCTCAAGGGGTGCAGTCCTGCATGTTTTATAGGTTTTCTTCCTAGCACACCTGATCAGTAATGTTATCAGGCATCTGCACAGCTTTGATTAGCTGATCTTTTGAATCAGGTGTGTTAGAGGAGAGAAATTCTAAAACATGCCCGACTAGTGGGCCTCGAGGACTCTATTTTGAGACCTATGCAATAGATCAACCCTCAATAATTCAGAAGAAACTAACATCTATATACAAAGCTACCGATTGTTATTAGTAAGGAAATTGTATTTTTGTTCAAAAGAAAGAATAGCAACACGGGAATGTATATATCAGAGATGAGTGAATGGAGGTAAACACCACTTGCGCTCAAATGTGCTCAAATTGTGTTTGATACAATTTTGATTAAATGATAAAGACTCTTACTGATTTCTGAAAATATTAGTAAACAATTATTTAGCAATGTATGAAGCAGATAATGAGTAACACTTTCTATGTATGAATCTCTGCAAGTGTTAACATTTTAAAATGATCACTTCCACATGTTCCCAGTAAATCACTAATTCCATCACTGGTGAGCTAATTTTAGAAAAGGCCCATCAGTTATTCTTGTGGTCCTTGCGGGCACCACATTGGTGAGCCCTGGTCTAAAACATGTAGTGTAATGGCTTTTATTGAGAAAAAGAAAAAGGATAATTGCGTTGCCAGAGAGGAAGTCAGGAAGGAGCGATTGACAGACAGTGAGTATATTTACAGGCAGTCAGTAACTCTTTTAAAACCCGAATATTGGTAATATTTGGGTTTTGAAAGGCCATGTAAACACGCAAAAACCCAAATATTAGGCCTGTTAAAAACACTAATGGGTACACCTTTCATAACCGTAATTCTTGTTTATAAACATATTTGGAATACCTTGTTGAACGAGACATTGGTTTATCTTCAGCACATGACAGACAGTTCTTACAAGGTTGGGTTCGGGACCAAGTCCCTTCTCTTCTTTCTAGTAGGTAGTTTACGCTTGGTCTCATACTGGGAGCTCTGTGATGTTTCATCAATTTACACAAAGTGAACATAGCATCGTAAGAGGTACTAACTAAAGTTGTTCAAACTCAGAATTTTGTATTTCTGGAGTGTCCAACAAGTAATCTCTTTCTAAAATTCTGATAGCTCTGGATTGAGAGGCGGATACCACTGAGAGGTCCATTTGCTAGGAGAGGAGCTTATTTGAATGACAGACATTTGTAAATGTCTAAGTAGATAATGAATGGACTTAACTCTTTTACTGCCAAACATTATCCAAAAAACAACCCCGGCAGTGCCAGCCGATTCCGAGCATTTTCATTCATCTTTCAAGGCAAACACAATATTGTGTGCTAATACTACATAAATATGGTGGATACCTTATGAAAGATTAGATTCCATTCTTTCATTAGAAAAAAATATATGTTTCTACCTTATTCCGTTCTTTAGTAATCACCATTTGAAAATATGTAATTTAATTGACATCAAGCAAAAATAGAAAAAATAAGGAGAAAACAAGCGTTTTGTGAATAATTAAATTTTCTGCACAACTGTGACTTTGACACTAATAGTTCTCTAAAATAAAAATGCTATCCAACATCCCTACATTAACATCCCTAACCCTTTTGCAATAGTTCTGGAAAAAGTCAGATGACATTGAGTCAGACAGTTCATCGATGGTTTTCAGCTGCTTAACTGTTCTCTACAATGTTTTCATCAACTGTATAAAATTCTGACATGGTAATATAGTAATATCTGGGCGGCTTTAACAACTACACAAGTCAACAGTGAAAGCACAGAATTTACGAAATCCAAATATTAACATAACAGTGTCTCTACTACCCTCTGCCCACAGATGAAATCAATTAAATATGAGGACAACAACCTGTTCAAGGTTTATCAGATCATTCACCTCTACCATTTAAGTTCATTGAACTTTTCTCTCCTGCATCCAAGAGATTACCCACGCAAGCATATTTCAACAAGAGAATGAACACATGTACAAACGCATATCTTCAAAAGAAGAGGGTTCAAAGATATCCACGCAGGCTAATAGCAGCACAGAACACTACATGCAGCCTGATAATGCATGGAGCAGGGCTGATCTTAGGTTTGTTTTTAAATCTTGAAATAAATGCAGTAGTTTAGAAAGATAGCCTGTCGTATTGTATACGCAAAAACAGGATATTAGCACAATATACAATATACGAAAGGGTGTGAAAACTCTTACATGTACATATGATTTCTGTTTACCGTGGTAGTTATTACTATGGTAAGTCATGCTTTACTGAGTAAACCATGACTATTTTAACCACTGATGTTTAAATAATGCTTCGGCTAATCTGCGGATTTTGCCAATCCCCGGAAGCTTTACGGTTGTAGCTATTCTTAGCTTCTCTTCAACTCAGCAAAAGAGCATTTAATTGGTCTGCCTGTTACCATGTGTCTCTGGCATAGATATATTGACAAAGACATATTCTTAGTTGATAAAGAATATTTTGGGGTCAAATTAAGTGAAATTGGATAGTTTCCCGTGGCACCCCTAACAATCTCTGTCCTACATGGAGGGGTAACGTGTTTTTTTTTAACTGTATTTTGCCCTCCCTGAACATGTAATTTTTTTGTTTGGTAGATAGCTCTAAAGCAGTTACCCAAATGAGAGGCAAAATGCTCTTGCTTTGAGCTGTATTGTCAACGTAATCATTTAGTCAAAGTACTTTCAACACAGCATCACCAATGTGCACTCTGCGCATCCAAAATAACTCAATGCAGGCTCTTTTTCCCTTTTTACTTTGACATACTGTAGTGTTTTAACAGTGCACTGTTTTAGTGCTTTAACCAGACACTGCCCATTGCTGGAAAGTGGCTCTGGATCTTCACTAAGCCCATGGGCAGTAAAACTTGGTGTGTATATTAGATTCAGATTCAGAAACTTTATTTACCTCTATGGGGCAATTAAATGAGGATCAAACCCAGAGTAGAGCAATATGGCAAATAAATAAATATATAAATTATATATATATATATATATATATATGTATATGTTTTCATATTGTCAAATATCAATTATTTATTATCACATTTTTAATATATACAGGCATGTGATTTGACCAAAGTGAAATTATCTGAAAATTTAGCCGGAGCTCATGGGTTTTCCGTGTTTTTAAGTACTTTCAATGCACTCACATGACAAAGAAATAGACAAAACAACAGCATGAATTTTCAATGTATATTGAACTATCCCATATAAAATGGCAGTTTTAGTCAACTCAAAGTCAGTCACATTCAAAAACATTGGACTGCCTTTGCTTTTAAAAACTATCACTGAGAATATCATCATATCTAACTAATGTGATTACTAAGTTAACACATAAATAATGTTGAAGAGTTCAAATTTCATGAACAAATAATTGTATCATGACCAAATGAAAAGTAACTCATATTAGAACATACCACAAATGTCTTTGTTATAGCAGAAGATGTTATCTGTCGGAGTCATGTGCATACACAAAAAAAAAAGAAAAAAAAGAAGAAGAAAAAAAAAGGAAATTTTAAATTTTTATTTTTGGAGATAAAAAAAGCGGAATTCCGCGAATTAGCGGAAAAATCACATCCCTGTATATAGCTTTTAAACTGCCAGTTTTAAAGTATCTGTAGCTGTAGTGAAAAGTAAAGAAGCTAAAGAATAGTTTAAAATGTTATTAATACCCTCGGCTAACAACATTCCTCATAGTCAGTAAACCTAACATTATTTATCGTACAAAGCAAATAACAAGGCAATGCGGATGCAATTGCAGACAAAATACAACTACAGCGCCCTAGTTTACAGTCCTGAGTATATTTGGAGGTGTACAAGTTACTAAAATAAACAAACTGCCCCCACAAGAATGATGACACCTTGGATTGTAAACATTATTATTTTATGGATAGCATCATAAAATGCTACATACCCTGTTAACATTATAGCTACTTTGAAATGTGCATCAATTACAACACAGATGATGTTTTGCCATGTACAAACCACTAACTTCACGTCATTATGTTTATTTTTGTTTTACTTCAACTATTTACAAATGGACGTGGAGCAGGAAAATTGTCAACACCGCAATCATATCAGTGCCCTGCCCAAAACCAGAATAATAGTAATCAATTGGCCAGTTAAAGTTTTGTGATGTTACATAACAATGAGGCGGAAGTGCAAATGGCTCGCTCACGGACACCTTTATTTGACTACTATTTTTATTATTCATTTAAACTTGATCTACGTAGTGTTGGATGGGTGAAGTTAATAGTAGCATGCTGATCAAGTGGTTAGCCCGTCTGACTAACATGTTCTTCATGTGCTTTAGTGAGTTTTCCACATTGATGTTAGGTTAATTGAAGACACTAAATTGTCCATATGCGTAATACGTGAATGTTACTTTGTTCATACGGTATGTGTCCTGCTAGCCACTAGTCTAGGGTGTATGCCACCCCACGCCCAAAGTTAGCTGGGAAAGGCTACTGCTAACCTGTGACACTAATGATGACAAGCAGGATAGAAAATTTAACGGTAGGTGTAAACTGCTTCATTTAACCTTACAATAAAGGCATCAAAGCAACAACAGCCTAATATCCCCTTTTGTTCAATTTCGCTAAAATTTGTGTTGGAATAGAATGTGCGGTGCAGTCTACATGCATTTATGCGCATGAAAATAAAAACTAATATAAGAATTTTGAGCAGCCTTGTACTTACTTTTTAACCACAATGCTTTTATTCTGAACACAACTTTATATGCAACCATGACAAGATAAAGGCATGCAAAACTGTCCTTTCCTGAAACAAACCTTAGTACAAAGGGCCATGTGTATACAGGAAAATTGAATTACAATTCCATGCAGCATTTGGCATACTTTTAGATTAGATAATACAGCATTGAATTTCACACTGCAGTTATTATATTTTCAAATGTCATTAGAGTTAGACACTGGGTTCCATACATGTTTACAAAGCAACTGCTTTTACTATTTAAAGTTGCAAGTATGATACTGTATGGATGACTGGACCCATTCTACAAGTCTGTTGCCCATAGTAAGAGAAGGCTGATGGCAGGAAGAAAACAGACCGTTGTTGTTAAGTGGGAATTGTAGATTGTAACAAAGCAAGGATGGAAGGGACAGTATCAGCTAAAAATGGAATACAACCTCACCTTTTTAAGAGATGTGCTGCCTGTAATATCGTGACATGACGAGTTTGTGGCAATTTTAATATCATGACGTCTCAATATTGTCGTTATCGCAACATCCCACTACAGCCTGCTTGGAACCCTAGCTGTCATGTTTCGGTTTTGTGGGGTTGGGGTTTTGTTATATGTTCCTTGTCTCTCTCTCCTTCTCTCGTCATGTGTAAACACCTTCCTTGTGTGTTGACCAATCAGTGCCCTCAGCCACTTGTGTCTCACCTAGGTGTGTCTTGATGGGTCAATTAGTGTGGGTGTATTATAGGCCCTGCCTACACAAAAGCCTGTTTCAATGTATCCACACAAGTTTCTTACAGTTTGGGAAGTTTGTCGACAGGAGCTTCGGAACTTGAAACCGATCCATTTTGGAACCGGGCTCCAGAGTGGAAAGATTTCAAAATGCAAACAGCAAAATCGCCAGTGTTAAATCTCACACTAGAAAAGTGTTTATATGTGTCCACACTAATGAGTGTAAATCTGACACTTTTCAAAGTGTTACGTTTTTCACATTTAACCAGTGTTACACCAACACTGTATAGTGTTAATTAAAAATCTACACTGGTAAACACTGCATAGTGTTGGAAGTACTCTACACTAGTGTCAGTGTTAAACATTTAATTCTGCCAAACTACAATTAACTCTGGTGTTTAAACACTTGTGAGTGTATTGCACTTGTGTCAGTGTTAAAAACTTAACTCAAACTACACTTTACTCTAGTAAATGGTACTTCATTTATATTGCGTTTTGACTCCTTAAAAAGGATACTTTGACATAGTCACATTGGCCTGGGGTCTAACCCACGCTTTCAGAGTCGGGAGGCGACCTCTCAACCACTGAACCACGCCACCCCAACTGCAATAACAGGATGTGTCTCTATTTACATGTCGACAGCGCACTGGAAAATTGGAAAGTTTCTCCTTCACCGTAAATGAGGGTGTGGTCAATTTAACACTCAAGGTACTGCTATTCAGGTTACACCCAACCCGACACTCAAGGGAATTTACACTGACAGTGTAACTTTTTATCCTAACAGTGTTAAAATAGCACTACTTACTGCATATTTGATCGAACACTGGAAATTTAACACTGACCGATTTGCTGTGTACCTTCCAATGTGGACACCATATGCGGGATACTCTTCCAGTGATGACATAGTGGTCGCAGCTCGATGATGACACATTGTCGTAGTATAATGACATATGTTCCAATTCTCCCGTGACTGCGCGCCAACCGCCAGTCTGATTTTGCGTGATGTTGGTGTACTTGAATCACCTGCCATTGTCACTTCTCCTGTGTTCGTCTCACTGATCTGTATATATTACAGGATAGCCGATAGCCCATGCAAGCTGTTGAAGCAACAGGTCGGCAATCTTACTCCTCCCATTTTGCGAGCAGATTACTGTATAAACTACTTTGAAGACCCCCATTTTCTTTTATCGCTCAGTTCCTTAGACCCCAATATTAGATTTGGCAGACATCTTTTGTTGAATTACAGTTATAATTCTTTAATAAAAAATATACACGTGTCCTCTGTAAACATCATTAAGCATATAAGTTATACATGTACTGTATGTAGAGCAGGAGTGCCCAACCAGTTAACCGTGATCAATTGATAGCGCGCGGACTGATCGCAAGTGGACCGCAGGGGGGGTTAGGGTTAGGTGAGGTATAGAGAGAGAGAGCGATAGTTTGCTTGTGTTATTATTATCTTTTTTTATTTTTTATTATTACTTTTTGTAACTGCCCCAGCGCACCATATTACACTACAAAAAGTGTATATATATATATATATATATATATATATATATATATATATAAATGGTGGCACGGTGGCTGCTGGGTGGAGTTTGCATGTTCTCCCCGTGCTTGCGTGGGTTTCCTCCGGGTACTCCGGTTTCCTCCCACATTCCAAAGACATGCGTGGCAGGTTAATTGAACACTCCAAATTGTCCATAGGTGTGATTGTGAGTGTGGATGGTTGTTTGTCTCTGTGTGCCCTGCGATTGGCTGGCAACCAGTTCAGGGTGTACCCCGCCTACTGCCCGAAGCCAGCTGGGAAGCGCAACAGAGCACTTTGCACTAAAATGGCGGAAAAACGAGCCAAAACATATCATTTTCACCCAGAGTGGGAGAAAGGTTATTTTTTTGCTTATCCTAATTCAGAACCTGTCTATTTAATCTGCAAAGGAACAGCGGCATTGGCGAAGTAACGAAATGTGGAGCGGCACTTGGCAATAAAGAACATCATTGGGTTTTATTGTCTTGGCTGCTATCAAATGACATTTGAATCCATTCTTCCATTCTTAAATCATTCATCCACTTTAGCTCCTCAAAAGAGAGTATTTTTGAAACAATTTTACTCACCAAGCTCTATGGTTCCCCCTATACCAATCAGTGAAGCTGCGCTGTGATAAAGCGGCAGAGGGATATACATCACATCATTTTCTGTCACCCCAAATGCCCAGAATCCTCCTGCTGCCTTCAAGCTTTGGAGGTGAGTGATCACTGCTGCTTTAGGAAGCCCTGTGAAAAAACAACAACAACACAGACTGGCTTTTGCTATACAGAAAAATAGAAAATTCAGCAGCAACAATGATGCCGTTTGAGTTGATGTTAACCAAAAGTAAGTACAGTATGTGCCAGTGTATAATTTCATGCGTGGCATAAATTAAGCCTTGTGCTCTCTCCAAATTTACTACCTTTTGACAACATTAACGCAATGTTGTCTTTTCATACATCAATTAAACAGCTTCAGACTTGCTCAAAACCACCAAACATCTAATAGTTTTTAAGGATGTCAACCCTTTAAATGCCAGTTTCATTATTTAAAATTTTGAAGAAAGAAAGAGTGAATTATTTTCCCTTTAATAAATAGTCGCATGATTGGGATGTAGATACGTTGAAGATTAGCAACAAAATGTGATGCAGGAATTTGGCCTGTCTGCATGGTGTGCCACAAACACGGACTAATGCACTAACTGTCAAGTCTATTATGTAAGGACTCCACAACTTAAAATGTGTTTATTTGTTTTTACGGGCACTTGCTTTTCCCCCCCACATTCCAGGCTTCATTTAAGCAAGTAGGAGCTGCTTGCCTCGTTCAGCCTGCTTGCTCCGCCCCAGTCATCATGGCAACAAAAGTCATACTAAGCATTAGTTCCGCAGTAGAGTGAGTAGTGTTAGGGGTAGCTCATTTTCATTAGACGGAACCTGACTTCCAGGAGGCCTAAAAAAAATGAAAATAAACACATAGAAATATATATTTTTAGAGGGTGGGGGCAATATTCTGAGAAAAAAATCTTAAGGAGATAGTAATTGCTTAATCAGAGATTAACCATATTATGTTATGCATTTGCACTTTGAAGCGTTGGGTGCTGCTAGTAACAAAGACGCCACACCCTGAGGATCAAGCATTTAAGTTAATTTGTTCAAATGTATATTTACTTGTACATTTATGTTTCCAGAATTATTATTCATTCATACATTTTGGTATTATTTTGTACAAGTAGCCAAGTTGATGTGTCAAATCTGTTGCTCTCTGTCATTCGCTTGCATTTAACTAAAGTATGCTAGCTTCTGATTGTTTAGTGTTAGTGAGCTAATAAGGGGATCAGGAAGTGTTGTCACTCTAGGTGCCATGTATGACGAGTAAAGTTAAAATGAATAATGAATTTGTTTACATCCTCCCTTTTCATTTTATAAACAGTGTCCCATTAACCACCAAGGAATCCTCACATTACATTATAGTGTATTTCTCCTGAGTTAAGTTTTTTTAATTTGCCACTTTATAAAGTGGGAAATTTGCAACTTGCAAGTTACAAATTAGCAAGTTTTTTTCTCGCAAATTTGCCACTTTATAAAGTCACCGTCATAGAGAAGTATACATAGTGATTTCTTCACAATTTTTTAAAATCCTGTCGTGGGTTTTATGAGCTGCAAGCCAAAATAATGTAAAAATAAACAAAATACTTGATATCACTTAAATTGTGGGCTCTGAATCTATAATTTATAAAAGTTTGACTTTTTGAATTGAATTATGGGAATTATTCAACTTTTCGAGGATATTCATATTTTTAACTCTTTGACTGCCAAAAACGTTAAATAACGTTTAGTAAAATCCTACGGAGGAGCGCCAAAGACGTTAAAAGACGTTCACCAAGTTTTTTTTTGGAAAGGAGTGGAGGAAAGCCTTGGCCAGCTGTGCTGAAAGTATCAAGCAGATCTAGTTAGTATAATCCCTATTTTTGGCCCCTAGATGGCAGCGATGACTCTCTTTGGACAAGATTGGGTAGGCGTCAGTAGAAGACGTGAGGCGGAGCTAGAGTGTTGAGGGGACAATGGCTGAGGAAGCCATAATGGCGACCGGTTGCAAGCAGCTCACGCTTGAGCATTTTTTTCAAAGAAGAAAAGCATCGACCAATGCTAAAGAGCACATTGATGACGACAATGATGATGATGGTGACTCCGAGGTTGACGCGGCGGCTATGATCAAGTCATAAAGCCTCAACGGCTAGCGATGCTAACACCGGAAAACGTGGAGCACAACCGAGCACTTCTGCACAGGCGGACGTTCAATCGGACGACGAAGAGTGCCCCGAGTCCAATGCATATTCATCGGAGGAGTGGGTACAGTCTGATCACGGAGAAGACACTGGTTCTGGACTACGATGCCACCATGAATGGAGTGGATACGATGGATCAGAACATCTCTTACCACCCGGTATAGGAACAGAAGGACATAAGGAAGCCAGACGTAACACCACCGTAATGTCACCGTATCATGATCCTGAGAGTAGACTTGATGGCAACATGGCCAAACACACACTGTAGTATATACTTGCTATTCCCCGGAAAAAAAGGCCGGCAAGAAAGTGTATCGTCTGCACGAGAGGAGCCATCGCAGTGAAACTAATCTGTTGTGCAAATCCTGCTGCGTCCCATTGCACGCAGGGGAGTGTTACAAAAAGAAAAACTGTATTTGAAACATCCACACAATTGTAAATAGTACCACGGTTGCATACATTTGTAAATAGTTTTCCAAATTGTTTTGTCAAATTGTTACACTGTTGAATGTAAATAAACGTATTTTGCTATCAAAAAACACTTTTTCATTGTTGGTGGTAGTGTTTTACAGAAGTAAAGCACTGTTTAGGTGTTTGTGGCATCATTCATGGGAAAAAAAGGTGTCAAATTCACTAGAGTGCATGAAATAATATTGTTTCACAAAAAGCTTGATTTCTCCGTATTTTGTTTCAAAACAGAGCATTTGGGTGAAACTAACCATTTTCTATTGTTGATTACTGAAAAACGGAATAAGGTAGAAACAAACTTTTTTTCTGATGAAAGATGAGAGTCCAATCTTTCATTTGGTAGTACGGTATGTGTGTTTCCATAGTCCAAACACAAAATTTTCTGTCAGTCAAAATGCTTAAATCGGCTGGCAACCACAGCATCCCTTTTCTGAAAACGTCTGTCAGTCAAAGAGTTAAAAGCAAGGAGCGGCCTCTGCTTTTTTTTTGAGTAGGTTAAGGATTTACAGTAGGCTTAGAATTTTACATCACATCGACAGTGCGCTCCACTAAAGTCTCTCCACATCGGAAGTTTCGGTGCCTTAAGTTATGACATCGAATGCGGAAGTGCTGCGTACATACAGTCCATAGACGAAACATATGGACTCAGTAGACATTTTTTCTATTGTGTGAATGTTGATGAAATAGTGATTTAATGTTAATATGTGGAGATGTGTCATTTTGATGTGTCTTTTTTTTCACCAGTTTTTTTTTTCTTTTCTAATCAGAACAAGCTACACCACGACTTAGCGGCGCAGGAAGCTCACTCAATAACCAGGAGTAACGGCTGGTTGGGATACCCTCAAATTGTTGTGTCGATGAGGGGGTGGGAGTGTGTTTGCGGACGGAGGTCTTTGGAAGTTGAGGCCCTTTCCACAAGCGTGTTCATCCACTATCGGCGGTGGACATGCACCAAAATCTTTTCATTGACTCTTTCACGTAATGGCATATATTGATGGACCATTGAAGCCGTTACATAACAAGACCGTAAGGTAAACGTACACTCGTACACAATGTCCCTGCGTTCCGCCACTGACGCCGCCACGCCGTTATTAGCGTTGAGAGGTTAGGCAAAGTCCAGCAAAGTCAAGCTATCGCCGTCATAGCAATTGTTGACAATATGCAACGTTTCACAATGCTAACTTCAGAATAAAAGCCTTACAAGTAATACTGTACATATAGACATCAATGTCTTAATAGTCTTTTATTCTAAAGTTAGCCCTAGGAAGCAATTGTTGTAGCTGCTGACTGACTTGACTTCAACTTCTCGACTGGCTGGCCTGCGAGTTGCAAGATTCTTTGGAACACAAATGAGCACTGGCACAAACAAATCTCGTGCGCATAGGACTATTTTTAGTACGCATGCGCACTTGCGCACCGCTTATGTGCAGCCAAGGTTATAACATGCCAACATTAACGCTATAACCTGTCTATGGTATTTTGCTTTGTTTGTTATAGCTATGTGGTTGTTTTAAATACGCATAATTTAAATATGTAATTCCCTTGGTTTTAAGTTTACTTTGACAGTGAAATTTAAGGGGGGTGGAAATGCTCACTATCTTCCAAACTGCTGCTTATTGCAAAGTGAGTTGAGTTCACTCCCACCATACAGCACTCATATTTGATTTTTTCTCACAAATCAAAGCAAAATTAAAAAAAATTGGTACATCGTTTAAATGGGTTCCTTTTGCCAACCTGGTAGCTCTTTGTATGTTTCAGCTGGACCTGACTGGCCAACGTGTAAGCAAAAGCCAATACCAATTAACTACAAAATTATGTGATTGGTCCCAATTTTCAATCATGTCATCTGATCAGGACAACTAACGTATTACCTGCACTGTTAATAAAGGTTGATGACGGAGACAATTTGACCCAGGAACAGATTAATTATGGGACTGCTGAGCGTAGCAGCTGCTGCTTGCTTGCGTAGCAAGGAGCACATATTACTATTCCTAGAAAAGGGGTTTATTATTTTTATTTTTATTTTTTAATCTTCCACCGATTTACCCGCTTAAATGCAGCCCGTACCGTAGATCACACCGGGACAAATGAGGTATCAAACGATGCGGCTCGATCGGACTCGGTGCGGCATTATTTTTCTAGGAATTCCCACTTACCATGGCGACGCAATACCCCAAAAACTACCCCAAAAAGTGCCATAGGAATGAATGGGAAATGGAAAGACAAAATCACACACCTAAAGCACCTTTTTCCAAGACACGCTGCGCGCGCATACGTTATCCGACCGATACGAATTTTAGCTCATTTTGTAGGAATTTTTCCCATCTTTAGCTCAGTGTCGAAATCTTTTTTAACTCTTTCACTGCCAGACGTTTTCAGAAACGGGTTGTCCCCACTGCCAGCCGATTTAAGTATTTTGAGTGATCTTTCAAGGTCCACAGAAAATGTTGTGTTTGGACTATGGAAACACACATACTACCAAATGAAAGATTGGACTCTCAGCTTTCATCAGAAAAAAAAAAGTTTGTTTCTACCTTATTCCGTTCTTCAGTAATCAACAATAGAAAATGGTTACTTTCACCGAAATTCTCTCTTTTGAAACAAAAAACGGAGAAAAAGAGCTTTTTGTGAAACGATGTTATTTCATGCACTCTAGTGAATTGTACACTTCTTTTTGTCCATGTATGATGCCACAAACACCTAAATAGTGCTTTACTTCTGTAAAACGCTTTCACCAACAATGAAAAAGTGTTTTTTGATTGCAAAATACGTTTATTTCCATTCAACAGTGTAACAATTTGACAAAACAATTTCGCAAACTATTTACAAATGTGTGCAACTGTGGTACTACTTACAATTATGTGGATGTTTCAAATACAGTTTTTCCTTTTGTAACGCTCTCCTGCGTGCAAGGAGACGCCAGGACTCGCACAACAGTTTACTTTCACGTTCACATTGGTCCGTTTTGTGTGCAAACGTTACACTTTCTTGACGGCCTTTTTTTCCGGGGAATAAAAAGCAAGTAGCAGACTGTACACACTTCCTCCGATGAATATGCATTGGACTCGGGGCACTCTCCGTCGTCCGATTGAACGTCCGCCTGTGCGTGCTCGGTTGTGTTCCGCGTTACGACACCGTCATAGCCGCCGCGTCAGCGGTTCCAATTTCGCCGTCAAGCTCGGATTCACCTTCATCATCATCGAGGATGATCATCGTCGTCATCAATGTACTATTTTAGCGTTGGTCGATGCCTTTCGTCTTGTAAGTGTAGAGCTGCTTGCAAATGCTCGCCATTGCCCGTTCCCTCCTCCATCTAGCTCCATCTAACGTCTTCTACTGCCGCGTCAATGCTTCTCAACCACGGAGTCACCACCCTCATCTTCATCATCGATGATGATCATCGTCGTCAACAATGTGCTCTTTCAGCGATGCTTTTGGTCTTTGAAAAAAACGTCTCGGCCGTGAGCTCCTCGCGACCGGCCGCCATTTTTCCTTTGTCTTCCATTCTCATCTCCTGCTCGACGCTCTAGCTCCGCCTATACTGACGCCCACCTGATCTTGTCAAAAGAGAGTCATCGCTGCCCTCTCGGGGCCAAAAATAGTCATTTGGCACAACAGACAGACTGGAAACTTTCACGAGACATGCGGAAGGGTTTCCTCTACCCGTTTCAAAAAAAATAAAATAAAATCATTGGATGACGTCTTTTGACGTCATTGGCAGTCATCCGTAGGTTTTTACTTGACGTCTTTAAACGTCAGTGGCAGTGAAAGAGTTAAGGAATGAAAGCTCTCCCCTCAGTGCGGGTTCAAAGACAGTGAGTGAATTAGGCTTCTACCGCACTCTGTTGACCAATTAACTTTAGAGTGGCGGGAAAAAAGAAAAGTCTACTTCTATTTGCAAAAGTTTCACTTCAACTCGTCACCATGGCCACAATCTTTGCTCACTAGACGTCAAATTCTCACATTTTGTAGTCACGAGTGTCTTCTTTCAGACAAACTAACTCATTTGGCCAAGGTGTCATTTAGTACCTTTATTTTCCAAGTCGGACCAACTCGCCTATCTCTGCCATGTTAATTTCAGGCGCCTTCCTCTCTCCATTTCTGATAAATCATAAGTTTTCAACCTGCTCTCATTTGGTCATTTTTTATCCGATTAAGAAAATGAGAACATGCTCGTGTTCCCCAAACCCTTGCCGTTCTAACGAGCCATTTCTTGAATCTGTATCTTCAACCGTTAAGTCGTGATAGGCTTTTGTTCAAGGGGTGCTTCTCTCATGCAATCTCAGTGGAATGTGGGGCGCGTGACGGCTCCAAGTCAAAAATGTGTGTGCGCTCTTAAAGTGACAGTGACATATTTTTAGATTATGGTTAACTTCCACATTTCTTGACCGATTCCAGTCGTTTAAATTTTAAACTGTTCAGCTCATTACCAAAGAGTCATCAGTCCCATTCAAAATTTCTGCGGGAATTTTTCTAGTTCTAGTTATTGTTTCCTATGGGAATAAATGTGATATCGACTATCATCCATGCAGAGATTGTGTGTGACCTAACAGATGTCCCCGTGCTTTGACCACCTAACAGAGCAGGTGATACTCACCAGTAGTTCCAGAGGTGAAGATGTAGAGGGTAGGGGATTTGAGAGAGGTGGTGGCACGTAAAATTGCTGGTAAAGGTTTGTCAGTCGCAGCGTCTATGTGATCCAACACGGACTCCACCTTTGTGCCTTCAAAATGGCTCTTCATTGCCCACACCTGAATGTTGTGCTCCAGTAGGTTGCTTAGGATACCATCAAGACACTCTACTAAATCTGAGAGAAGGAAACATATGTCACAATTTATTGAAAAAACAAAAACGAAACATGATTACAGTTGAACCTTGGTTCAAGAATACATTTGCTCCGTGAACTGAATCAATTTTTCAAAACGAGGTTCCACTGTAGACTCTTTGATGATCGCCTTTCGGTTCATACAACTGATTTTAGTTAATCCATCTTGATAAAACGTATCCTGTTCCTGCACAGGTCAGACAAGTATAGTGCTACATAATACCATAATAATGATGACGTAATTACATGTGGCACATATAATGCTGTTAATTGGATACTGTCTTTGCATTATTAACTCATTCACTCCCAGCCATTTTTACTTAAATGCGGAGAACGAATTTCGCCCCCACTTAGTTGGGTGTGACAATCAGTAGAATTTACCTTACCTTACTTAAACAACCCCCTTCATTATTCACAAACCTGTTGAAAACACTGGGGAAAATAGCTTGTTGCAACATGCCTGATCTCTTATTCTCTGCTACCACCTGCTGGCCGTTTTTTGTTATAACTACCATTGCTTTAAGCGACCTTCAGGTCAGAAGCTGCATCAAAACCTGCTGTATGCTCTAGCACACAGGTGTTGAAGTCTGGTCCTCGAGGGCCTGAGTCCTGCATGTTTTCGAGGTTTCTCTACTCTAACACACTGATTCAATGATCAGGACCATTATCAGGCTCCTGCAGAGCTTGCTGATGAGCTTAAATATGAATCAGGTGTGTTGAACGTGGGAAATCTCTAAAACATGCAGGTCTCGGGCCCTCAAGGACTTGAATTTGACAACCCTGCTCTTGCATTTAAAAAAATTATAAATGTGTTTTTGCGAGTGTTGGGCTACCATCAGCAGCAAAAACCAAAGTGGCTGCGTTTTTCACATCTCTGTGACAAACTTTTGGTGCCGGACTTTTGCGTTTGGTGTAAGGTGGCATGTTAGCTTACAGTTCGTATGTAAACATGAGAAAGACTTTTGATGACGTCGAGGTCAGATATATGTGACCTGGCTGTTCAGATTGCGGTCGCATTGCAAAAATTTGGATACGTATCCAATCTAGGACCACATATGAAAGTGACCCAGGTCGGATATGAAAAAATCAGAATTGAGCCATTCAGACTGACATAAAAAAATACAAATACAGGTCGCATTTGGGCAAAAAAATCTGATCTGGGTCGCATTTGCCTGCAGTGTGAACGTAGTCTTATACTCTGCTGCCACCTGCGGACGTTTTTTTAATAACTACCATTGTTTTAAGCCACCTCTTTATGACAGAAGCTGCATCACAGCCTTGTGTATGATCTTGCATAAAAACGTTTAAAAACGTTTTTGGGAGTGAATGACAAAGTATTAAAAAACTTTTGGGGTTTGAATATGTTAAAATTTTGCCGTTTTCAAGATGAATTTAGTTTTACATTTTTATTTCATTTTGAGCCATTGAGAAGTCAATTTGCTAGTGTGTTTTGGATTGACGTCCTGCTGCAGAACCTGTCAGGTCTCCTGGCTCTGCTCCTTGAGCCCCGCCCTTGTCTTCTGTGTAAGTGTGTATGTGTGAGCATGAGTGGGTGTGTCCTTGCAGGATTGGTGAGATGAGTGATGCCGGCACCAGGTGTCAGCAATCAGTGGCCTACTTAAGCTGGTTCTAAGCCCCACCTCATCGCCAGATCGACACTCTCCTACTAGAGTTTGTGCATCCAGCTGTTTTTGAGCTTTTACCAAGTATTCCCAGATTTTTGACCCCGCCTTGTTTCTTATACTCTCAGATCACCCCGCCTGGCACTAGCAACACTTGGATGTGATTTGGCAAACTGGAACTGGACTATCCAATCCTGCCCAACTCAACATCCAATACCTTGACTCAATAAATCATCTTGTATCATTCACTTCCACACTCCCTTGATCATGACTGATGTCATCATGTTGCAACGTGCATGTTTTTTTCCCCCTCCTTTAAAGAAGCACTGATTCGACCCCCCCTCCCCTCTTTCCTCATGTTTTCTTTTTTTCATCTAAGAAGCTCCAGGCGCTAGAACCACAAGGCTTCCCGTTCTGTCTCCTATTGATCATTGTTATTTTTCGTGTTTCTTGGACAGGTTGTAAGTGAGAAGACAAATTCCATGTGTTTTTACTAGGGGTGTCAGGCGATTACAATTTTTTTATCGTAATTAATTGCATTACTTCAATAATTTACTCATGATTAATCGCAAATTTTATATCTGTTCTAAATGTACAATAAAATGTACCATAATTTTTTTCTAAGTTTCCATATTCTTGTTAACATTAAAGTGTGTATGTGTGGTATTTTAGTATTGATGAAACTTTTTTTTTCTGGTGAAAGAGTTCAATCTTTCATTTGGTTTTTCTGTGGACCTTGAAAGATCAGTCAAAATGCTCTAAATCAGCTGGCACCCACATGTTCTCTTTTCTGAAAATGGTTGGCAGTCAAAGAGTTAAATTCCTTCTTTCTTTCTTTTTTACGTCACCTCTGTGGTTGTGTGTGTAAAATCCTTTTTCTTTTTCTTTTTTAAACATCACCTCTGTGGTTGTGTTTGTAAAATCCTTTTTCTTTTTCTTTTTTAAACATCACCTCTGCCTCGCTTCCCTGCGTTTGGGTCCTCCACCAAACTCCACCCTCTTGAAAGACAACTCTAATTTTTACATACTTGGCTATTAAATCTGATTCTGATTACACCCCCTCTGAAGGCGACTGGTACTTCTCTACCTTGCACACCAGCTTTTATCTTACTTTTATTTTAAGTTACAGACACATCACAATACATGATTATTTAATCAAAACGCTAAAAATAATGTATTAAATCATGTAACAGCAGCAGAACTCAGTACTCAATACTTTCTCTGTAGTGGAAACTGACTATGTAACAATGTTACCACTATAATGTTACGAGTCATGCCTTTGGACTCGCCCATTTGTCAAGAATGGCATCAAATTAAATAGACCTTGCCTTAGTAACTGGGTCAAATGATTGTCGGTTGCTCATACTCAAACAAAAGTAAGTTTTTTATAAGCTTAGGCTAACCAATGGATCTCTCTGCACTGCAAATGCAACAGTCATGGTCATGAGGCATGGTCGGTAATATTCTAAAGGCTACTGTCAAATTTGGGCACACCAGATCTAGATTCTCTTGTAAGAACAAATTTGGCATTGCAATACGCGAGACGAGCCACCGTCTGTCCCAGCCCCTGCCTCTCGGCAGCCCCCGGGGGATGCCCTTGACTGCGGTGTCCCGCCTCGGGGCCCGAAGAGTTTACTTTGAAAAAAATTAGAGTGTTCAAAGCAGGCCCGCGACCGGCCTTGCATAGCGCAGCTAGGAATGAATAGCCTTATAACCCTTCAGTAGATGGCTTGCTGGGTATATTTCTTGAATGATATCTCTGGAAACATCACAGGTAATCAGGGCATATCTGGTAACTGATTCTTCCAGCTCAGCTTTTGTCATGTGCTCCATTTTAGTGATAAATTTGTCTGACACAGCCTGAAGATTGCATAACCTGTCAAACAACTCTTGCAGGACTACCGTGCACCTAAAGTGCCTCTCAGGTTCGTTTTCATGATGGCAAGTGCTCAAAATGTCATTTTGGAACTTCTTTTGCCTCCTAAAATGTCTCTCTTTAAATTCTGGAGGGTATCACTGATGAGAGGGGAAGAGGTGACGGAGCAGAGGGGCACCTAATCCTATAAATACATAAAACCCATACTCAAAATATTTTTTCCCCCATCACTTTGCCACCCCTTCTGGCACAACGCACCTATGCGCCGCATATGACGCAATACCTCCTTTGCGCGCCACTGACCTGCAGCATTAGCGTGGCTGTGGCTAATTTGGTAAAGGGGTTGTCAACTTATCTGATCATGAAGGGCCACCGGTTTGAAACCTGGCTCTCTGAACCCTTACCCCCAGTGGGGCTTGCTGTGTTTGAATGTGTGCGGAAATGGGTCAATATTGGGCTTTGTAAGCGTTTTAAGCACCACATGGTGTTGATAAACTACCATACAGTAAGCGCACTCTATTTACCATGAAGCCAAACAACCTAGCCCCTCGGATCATTTGGACACACAAACTGCTCCACCATGATAAAAAAATAAATGTCTTCTGAGACAAGTCAGTCAAGAATAACCTGACATTTTACCTTGAGCTTAGTATCATAATTTATAAAATGCAGATCTTCCTTTGGTTTTAGATGATAGTAGCCCGACCGATGTGGATTTTTTTAGGCCGATGCCAATACAGATTTTTGGCAGAAAGAAATAACAATTACTGATTAATCTGCCGATTATTTAAAAATATATATTTAATGCATAAAATTATCCCCTCACCCAATTCCTTTTCAATGGGTGTCACGTATGCTCAAACTTTCACTATCAAGATTCTCTGCTTTGAATGATAAGTTCATTGTATGACCTTATTAACAAATTTTAACTCTTTGACTGCCAGACGTTTTCAGAAACGGGATGTCGCCAGTGCCAGCCGATTTAAGCATTTTGACTGATCTTTCAAGGTCCACAGAAAATGTTGTGTTTGGACTATGGAAACACAAACCAACACCAAATGAAAGATTGAACTCTCATCTTTCATCAGAAAAAAAAAGTTTGTTTCTACCTTATTCCGTTCTTCAGTAAACAACAATAGAAAATGGTTAGTTTCACTGAAATGCTCTGTTTTGAAACAAAAAGCGGAGAAAAAGAGCTTTTTGTGAAACGATATTATTTCATGCACTCTAGTGAATTGTACACTTCTTTTTGTCCATGAATGATGCTACAAACACCTAAATAGTGCTTTACTTCTGTAAAACACTATCACCAACAATGAAAAAGTGTTTTTAGATTGCAAAATACGTTTATTTCCATTCAACAGTGTAACAATTTGACAAAACAATTTCGCAAACTATTTACAAATGTGTGCAACTGTGGTACTATTTACAATTATGTGGATGTTTCAAATACAGTTTTTCTTTTTGTAACACTCCCCTGCGTGCAAGGAGAGGGAGCAGGATTTGCACAACAGATTCGTTTCACTGCGATTGTCCCTTTCGCGTGCAGACGTTACACTTTCTTGACGGCCTTTTTTTACGGGGAATAGCATGTAGCAGACTGTACCCACTCCTCCGATGAATATGCATTGGACTTGGGGTACTCTTCGTCGTCCGATTGAACGTCCGCCTGTGCAGAAGTGCTCGGTTGTGCTCCGCGTTTTCCGGTGTTAGCATCGCTAGCCGGTGAACCTTTATGACGTCGTCATAGCCGCCGCGTCAACGCTTCCAACTTCGGCGTCAACCTCGGAGTCACCATCATCATCATCGATGATGATCATCGTCGTCATCAATGTGCTCTTTAGCGTTGGTCGATGCCTTTCATCTTTGAAAAAAATTCCCAAGTGTGAGCTGCTTGCAACCGGTCGCCATTGTTCGCTTCCTCAGCCATCTAGCTCCGCCTCACGTCTTCTACTGCCGCGTCAATGCTTCCAACCTCGGAGTCACCATCATCATCATCAATGATGATCATCGTCGTCATCAATGTGCTCTTTAGCGTTGGTCGATGCTTTTCGTCTTTGAAAAAAACTGCTCGAGCGTGAGCTGCTTGCAACCGGTCGCCATGTTCTCTTCCCTTCCCCAGCCATTGTCCCCTCTAGCTCCGCCTCACGTCTTCTACTGACGCCTACCCAATCTTGTCAAAAGAGAGTCATTGCTGCCATCTAGGGGCCAAAAATAGTCATTAGGCTAACTAGATCTGCTTGAAACTTTCACCACAGCTGGCCAAGGCTTTCCTCCACCCGTTTCAAAAATAAAATAAAATAAAATTGGATGATGTCTTTTAACGTCATATGCGGCCCTCCGTAGGTTTTTACTTGACGTCTTTTAACGTCCATGGCAGTCAAAGAGTTAATGAAGTATACAAATTTATTGTATATTTTATATGTGTCAATAATAAAACCATTCATACTTGTATACAACTGCTGTAGAGCATTAACCTTTATATATTTTTATCTTGTGTTATTTTCACAAGTCTTGGGACTTATTGTGCTAACTTGGGAAGTCGATGCTAACTTCCTGTTATCATTTGAATGGGATCCTCCCTTCACTTTTAGCATTAGCGCTAGGCTAGCAATGTTTTAAAACAAAGCATGTTTTGTACTTAAATATACAGTGGATGTAATTCTTATTGTCGTGTGTTTAGTTTTAGTAAACTCCAACTGCGATGTCATTAAACATCTTAAAGGACGCTTAGGGGCAACAGAATAACCAGAATAACATACACTACACACTTGCTAGTTGCTAATGCAACGCAAGCAAAATGGTGCATTCACTTTCAAAGCGTCGGAAACTTCTTACTAAAGGGAAAATAATTCGCCATTTAATCTAATTGGTCGATTGTTTTGGCCGGTGTTTGAAGGGCAATAATCGTCCAATTATAATCGATGGCCAATTAATCGGTTGGGCCCTAGACGATAGTGCTAAAAGCTTAGTGGGATTTTCAAATCGTATAAATCCCCACTGGCATCACAATAGAATAAAATTGGTTGAAATACAGAACAAGCACAGGCAGAACTTAAGGTCTGTAACCACTTGATATCTCAAGATATGACTCTTGCTGCGGCAATGCTTTCTGAATATTTAAAGGGTAAGTCTAACAAACAAAAAAGACTTTACAATAATGTGTTTTATGTGCCCCCACTAGTCTAATCACAGTATTCTAATTAATATTGTGTTTTAGGAATATAAATTAAGCAGCAAAATTCACCAGTTTTTATCCATCTCAGGGTGCGGCCATTTTGCAACTTGCTGTCAGCTGAAAATGACATTACAGTTGCTCAGCACTCAGTTAACAAACAATCATGGCTCACCCTTTTCTGTTTCCGTTTTCTGAAGGTGAACTGTGATTAGTTGTTACCAAAATGCAAATGGAAAATGGCCGCCCCCTGTGATGGATAAAAACAGGTGCATTTTGCTGCTTATTTTATATTCCTCAAACACAATATTCATCAGAATACTGTATTTAGCCTAATGGGGCTGCATACAGCATATTGTAAAAAAGACAACAACAACAACAACAAAAACATTTGTGACTTCCCCTTTAAAAACCGTTCATAATAATGACAACAGCTACAACCATTGTAGAACTGGGAATATTGTTGTTCTGTAAATACATTACACTAAATTGAGTATTAGAACCTGTATTTTACGCATTGTTAGAGTAGATGTTTGGCAGTAGAGAAAAAACTGATGACATACAAAAACATTCTAAATCTATTACATACATTTAGATACTCAATATTCCCTATCAGTCTTTGCATTTGGAAAAACTGGCACAATATTCCAATTTCTGTACCCATAGCCAAGACCTACACATGGCAAAGTTACTGAATGATTCCAGCTATCCCAATGTTCCTGCGTTTGCAAACGGCTTGAGAGGACAGCGTTCTTAAACAGCATCATGCTTGTTTAGTTGAACTTTTCCTGTCACATGGCAATACCATGGTAATTCCTATTAAATCAACAACCTGGAATTCTTCCAGTGAAACTAGGACAGAAGCAGACTGTTTCAATATAATGCTCAGCATAGTTTTAGCTTTAACGAAACATGTAAATCAAGTTTTAACAGTTGTTAGTGAGCACAGTTGCAGATCAAGAAAAAGAAACATCACGAAAAGCATATTCCTGTCAATTTCTGTCACTGCTGCCACTGTTGCTTTGCAGAGACTGAGCGTTGTCAAGAGATGACCAGCCAATTATGCAACAGAGGGTCATTAAACTAATTGTTAACTTTTAAAAATGGAAATGCTCACATTGGTTGAAATGTAAAGCAATGCCCAATTAATAGCACTGATAAGACCTTCCTATGGGGTTCCATGAGTGCCAAAAATATGTTGGTGCGCCTATGTCTTACGTCTATGGGCGTGGGACTTGACATATGTCTGTGTATGTCGAACGTTAAACTGTCCTTGTTTCCATACTAGGTGTATATGACGTGCCTATGATAGACGTATACGCTAGTGAATATGCTACGTGTCTGTTACTGTCGATTGTATATGCTAGGTGACAACGAGTTGAGGATGGCATGCTACACCAGCTCCAATCGACAAAGTACGTTACGCCCCATTAACATACTTTAACATAACGTACTTTGTCGATTGGAGCTGGCGTAGTGTGCCGTCCTCGGCCAACAGAGCTCTCCGAACCGATGTGGAAGCTAAAGTACCAGTACGGGCGCCGCGCCCGGTGCCACCGCGGTACCAAAGCATAACCACGTTGTCAAAACGGCACATCCAGAGGACACAAGGTAACAAGTAGCAATGACATTGTCCAACAACACGTAGCATATAGAGCTAGCATAGGCATTAGCCACGTAGCATATACACCTACCATGAACAGGTAGCATATGCATGTAGCATATACACCTAGCATAGACACATACATAGACACATAGCATATACATTTAGCATATGCACTAGTATATGCACTAGCATGGTCACAAGGACAGTGCAACGTTCGATAGACGCAGACATATGTCACGTCACACACCCAAACACATAAGACATAGGCGCAAAGACATATTTTTGGCACTCATGGAAACACATACCCTCCACCCCCTTCTCCTCAAGCTCATTGTACTTTCTTGTGAAAATATCCAGAACACAGGGGAAGAAAAAAGGAAGACAAATTGGAGAAAGAGGTAGATACAGTATTTAAATAAAGCATCAGTTGTACTGCAGTCATTTAGCACCACACCGTGTACTTCTGAGCGATTACTCTCAATATTGTATGCTTATCAGTGAACAAGCTATTTCATCATTTGTAGAGATTAAACCTACTCGGTCTATGTCTACATTGACCTAATCAAAGCCTGGCTGAGGCCAAAAGTCAAATCTTAACGTTTATTTGATTTGCAGAGCTTCCCCAACGAAATATTAGCCAGAATTATATATATGTTTACAAACTCAGATGGCCGCGATAATAAATTTTGAAAGGAATGTGGATGCATGTCATTTTTATAAAGCTGCTGTTGGAACGTTGATGTTTACCTTCTGCAGTAATTTCATTTTAGAAGCACAAGGACAGAAACGTTACACGTTAAATGCCTCTTATCGTCACATGACCAAACCCAGAAAAGAGGTGACCTGTGATTAGTCACTACCTGTTTCCTGAGCACATGTGATGTCATTTTCAGTTAACATGTTTCAAAATTAGTTTTTTAAAAGTATTAATTAACGTGAAAAATAATTAAGTAATTATAGACAAAATATAAACTTTTTAATGCTGAAAATGACTGAATGAGTCAAGTATGCCCTTTACAGAATAATACCAAATTATGGAAAATCAAACTTTAAAGTTATTTATTGATTGGTTTTGAACAAAGGTGCTCTAAATCATCTGAAGATGTCATGCATAAAAAGAACTACAATACTGTACTGTATTTACTATTTTGGAATATTTTTGTTGACCAACAGGATGTGCTCTAGCTTCATAACATTCGTAGCTAGGGTTTGGCGGCAGGCATGAGGTCATAACAGTTAAACTACTGATAAGATAACGTTTGTCCCACAATGGGGACACTTTCGAATTCAACAAAATGACAAATGAAGTGATTTTAGCGCAATATGAAACTTCATCTTAATGGTTTTGATATATACTGAAATTACACAATTCCCCCAAATACGCCATTTCATTAGTTGTTCCAGAATTGTCCACGACAGTCGCAGAAGTGAGTTCAAATGACAAGTATGTAAGAGCATATGTTTACCTGCGCCAATTATTACAGCTTTGGCTCCACAGCTGCTGATGCAATGCAACAACGACTTCGACTTAATGTTTGTATTCAGAAAAGCAACAGGGCAACCTAGCTTAGCCAGTCCGAACCAGACGCAGACGAAGTCGGGCTCGTTATTCATGAGCATGGCAACGCAGTCGCCTTTGGTCACATTGAGTTTCTGGAAGAAAACGTTTGCCAATCTGTTGCTGCGCTGCTCAATGTCCTCGTAGGTGTGGACGCTCCCTTCGTAGATGATGAAAGGTTTGTCGGGGATACGGTGCGCCTGCTGGATGAACCTGTCCAGAACTGTACACACTCTAGACGTCAGCCTGAACAGCTCCAGTTTCACACCATACCGGCACAAAGTAAAAAAAAAGAAAATATCTTTCCAAAAGTAGGGGAAACAAAGTTTCTGCAAAACATGAGCGGAAACAATACCCACGACTAGAGCTGAGATCCAGGCAAAGGAGAGCATAATTTCTGTGGTGGACTTGAGCTCAGCAGTCCACTACTACCACGCACCACCTACATGCTCAGTGTGATAAACATCGACCGAGAGTGACGTAAAAACAAACAGTAGCACATTCACAACAAGATTCCAGCATACCGGAAGCGTTACCTTCAAAACAAAATTCCTAATTGACTATATGCACAAACCACTTCTGCATTCGACGTATGAGTGCACCCAACCTTCCGGTGCGGGGAGATTTCAGCGCAGCGCACTGTTGATGTGATGTAAAACTCTAAGCCTAAATCTTTAACCCACTAAGAAAGAATAGGAGTCGCTCCTTGCTTTAACACTATGTCTATCATAATTTTAAAACTATTTAGATCACCTAGAGCCGTAATTTTAACTTGAGCTCTGGTAATGATGTCATTGCTTAAAATTATTACACGTAAATACAAGCCGTTTGATTACATTTATTAATGTAAATTACGACATTTTCTTTCTTCAAATTTTTATTTTAACTTCAGCTTATATTTGGTAATGTGCTAATATATTCAATAAATCATCCAGCCAACAACAACCACTCTCTAGTGGTCTGTAGCCTCCTCTTCATCCAAGTCTTCTCCTCTTCGTCGACGGGATCCGACGATCTCTGCCTCGTCAATATTTTGAAGCAGATGTAATGCCTCTACTGTTTTTATTTATTTATTATGTTTTTTTTTATGTCAGTCCATGGTGACATTTCTCTTAATGCCTTGTTGAAAAGTGGTTGCTTTAGAAATCCGACAGCTTTGTCAGTGGTGCAAGAATGACTAGTATAAATATTTTCATTTTTTTAATACAATAAAATGGCAGCATATGAATAATATACACACAGGCACGTGAAAAGTCAAAACGCCAGAAAGGCAGAAACATTTAATTTCGTAAACAGAGTAACAACACATCAAAGTTTAAAGTAAGGTCTTTAGTTTTGTGTTTGTAAGTAAACACAACAGTTTGTGTTTGTAAACAACCAATTCAAAACTGACTCCTCCCATGGCTCAACACCCACTCTTATCAACATTGCGCCTGCCTTGTTCCCATCTACATCTCCCGCCTGGCAGTTCAGATGGTATTTGTAGTTCAGCAAGAAGCCATACACCAAATTCTAAAACTGCTTGATCCTCAGGCGTCTTCAGCGTGAGTGTTCTGTCGATTTGAGCTTCCTCTCAAAGTAAACTCCCCGTTGTTGACAGCAGCGTGACTACGGTGGAGACTTTGATTTTGGGGAAGGGTAACTAGTGAACTAGGTATGCAGGTATTTCTTTTGTTTCCCAAATCCAGTATTGGTGGTGTCCGTTGAAAAATAATCAAAACACCATTAAAACCCAGGTGACCCACATGCTTAATGCTTAAATTATACAATGTTAACTTCGTTACGCTCTTATCTCGCTATATCGTCAATATTCTATTTCAATCTTACATGCTTAGTGACCAAAAGGCAAAAGGCTATAAAATAAATATTGTACACTTTAAAAATATTACTCACTTTGGGGGGCATGGCAGGCTTGCGCATGCTCAGTTGCGCTAGGGAGCCCAAATCGACAGAACGCCGGCAATACAATACCAAAGGACCCAACTCTTCAAAGTGTGAATGGTTAATATGATATAGTTAATATCTGCTAAAGCAAATATTATCTCCTTATTTGAAAACCCGACCGAAAATAACAATTTAATGAGTTCTTCCACCATAGGCATTTTGCACACTTGGGAATTGTGACTTGGCACAAACATTGTAGGCTGTGTGTATTTCTTGTAAGAGTTTTTTTCTCGCAAACCATAAGTTCATTTCTTTTTTTCTCGCAAATTTGACCCTTTATAATGTCACAAATATTTTATTTATTTTTCTCATAAATTTGTGAGTTTTTTTTTCTCGGAAACATTACACCTCTAACAAAATACAGGTGCTTGTCAAATTTTTTTAATATCCTCGAAAAGTTAAATAATTTCCATAATTCCATTCAAAATGTAAAACTTTTATAGATTATAGTTTCAGGTCCCACAATTTAAGTGATTACAAGTATTTGTTTATCCTTACATTATTTTGGCTTCTATGGAATCAGATTTGTGCTAATAAGAATCGAGCAACACTTCTTGAAGCATAAACAAAACTAAAAAGAATCAAACAAAACTTCTTGAAGTGTAAACAAAATATTTTGCTTAAAGGATTTTTTTTTTGAAGTGCAAACAAAACATTATATATACATATTTGGTCACATATTTTTAACTTCAGAAATGCTAGTAATACTGATAGACATATAGTACAGACATTTCATACATGTTTCAATTTGTATTATTTTTATTTGGCTTCAGTATTATGTTGAAGCCTAATGTGCATGTTACAATTGGTAAAAAAAAAAAATTAAACAAATAATTGAATTTGACTGCAAAACATATGGATTTTCACTTGGCCTAAGTGGGATGCAAAAATAATCATAAGCAAAAACAGCAACTATATAATCAACTAACATCTGATGAAAAGGGACAAGTTATTGTTCGTGTTTTTACACTTCTCATAAGACAATGAATGGCCCAGTTAAAAGGAAATCCATTCTGGACAGAAACTAACAGCCCAAAAGTAAGCTTCAAATGAATATTGTGACTTCAATATGTTTAGTCTCATGAAGATTAGCAACACGACATTAGCTCACTGGACGTATAATCGTTTAAATAAATCTTACCTTTCTACTTAAACTGCTTTCTTTCTGGCCAATTTGAGGCCTCTGCATGTTAACCAACATTTTAACCTGTTCCACACTGTGTTTTAGGGCTGTGCAGATCAATCCAAGTATCTATAGAATTGATACCAACGTGAGTATCGTTATCGGATCGATACCAGAGCGCTAGTATCGATATTTTACATTTATTTATTTATTTTGGTTTCTCACGGGTCCCTCGCGCAATCCCTTTGTAGCACACACGCATGTGCCGGCCTGACAATGACAGTGGTGGGCAGCACTGGCGGCAACAAATACTTATTTTTACAGTGAATGACATATGACAATGAGTCATATTATGCTTCGTTTGAGCTTTTCCAACTACTAGATGAGCTAGGTATTAGTGTAGCATGTAAGTATCGTTTATGTAATGTGACTAGACTAGAGGAACTTCGGTGGCTGACGTTTCTTTAAGTGCAGAAGAGTGACGGAGACTAAAAATATGAAGATTACTACATTGTAAATTTAAATAACAGTATGTTTCCGTTGAGGATATATTACGGCATGTTTAAGAACCTAACAAGAAAGTCTAATTTGCAAAAAAAAAGAAGTTATTTAATAGGACAAATGATTTAAAATATCATAATATTATATGAACCTAAAAGTACTTGATATCGGTATCGGCAATATTGGCACCAGTAATTACTTGGTATCGATCGTTACTAAAATCTCACGTATCGCACAGCTCTACTGTGTTTGTCTATTGTACCATGTAGAAATTTCATACCATAGGACGCCGCCCTCTTCCAAAATAATGGCAGTTGGAACATAGATACGCATAGATCAGTGCATCTGCTACATCTGGGTCACTGAGCTGTCACTCAAAAACAATAAGCCCCCCCCACCCATGAGGTTTGTGCCAAAAGTCAGAAGCAAAAGTCTCAATGCAAAATGATTAATGATTAATAAAGCTGATGAAAAATCTGATTTGACGTGAACTAAACATCAATGGCATCCGTATCAATGAGGTCACAATGAAGACCACACATTGCCATCTCTGTATAAATTTGCTTCAGGGCAATGTGACTTCTCATGCTATTTATTTTGACCTCAACCATTACCAATGTCCTACTTTGACCTTTAATGTGTGTCTAACATGATGTATTGATGGCAAAATAATAACAAAAGATCAGCCATTAATAGTGCAAGAAATTCATTTTTATTAAGCTATGGCAATTACTGCCATAGTATACAATGCAAGACACCAAAACAAAAGAGTACTTTCTATTACTTCACATATTACGAAAAATACTATCGACTGTTGTGCAATTCTATCAAAGACTAGTGAGAACAAACTCACATTTGCTCTTGTAAACCCAAAGTCATAATTTACACCTTTCTAATCATACATAGCATACTTAAGTACTGAGTTGGCAAAATAAAATCAGCGTATCTACAGATGACATTGAGCCAATGTCCTTATTTTGGATACTTTAATTCTTGAGGCCTAGATTCACAGTAATTTCAACATTATACTTAAGTTGTGCCCGTGATGTAAATTTTAAATACATTTTCGTAAAATACAAACCAGCCACTGATTTGAAACTACAGGGTTAAAATAATTTATCATTTGAAAATAGACAAGAAAATAAAATTTTAAATAAACAAAAGCAAAATCCTCACTTGTAATTCTTTAGAAGACAAACTGCTTAAGTCACAAAATGGGGAAAAAATCCCTCAATCTTCAAATGTTTTTTGGATTCAAGAAGAAATGTGTATCAACCCATTAAGGCCGGGAGCACCTTAACATGTTTCTACCACTAGAGCCAGGAGCGCTGTGGTACTCTTCTACCTTTAAAGTCAGGAAAGTAGATTTGGACTTTAAACCAGCGGAACCAGCCGATAGTAGCTGCGTTTCCATTAGCTTTCACAAAATAAAAGTGATATTTCTACAATTTCAATAAAGTACAATTTTGACTCGTTGGCATTACCATTTAAGAGTATTTCACTTCTGAGGCATACTTATCGTAATGTCCCGTCTCGCGAGATCTTGTAATTCTTGTAGGAGGTAATTATGTAATATAATTGCGCGAGACGGACGCCTGGAGTTGTTAGGATTAGTTTAAAAACATCTTTCCCCTCATGGGGCGAGATCGGGCATTTGGTGTGCGTGTGTGCACACAGACAGAATGGCTTTCAATGACGACGTGCACCATATGAGGCTCGATTGCTCATTGCCTGGGGCGAATAGCCATTTCTCATGCATCACTGCTCGATAGCTTTGAGCTCGATAGTTTTGTGGTTAAAACACTTGTTAAACCCTTGGCAGGCAGTTCCGACACGAAAGTGAGTGGCCCTGTACTTCCTACTTCCTTTACCGGATGGGGTCACATGGTGACTGGCAGTGTTGGGAAAGTTCATTTTCTACGCAAACTTCCATTACACTTTTGTGGAATACTTATTTCGACAGGTCTCAAAAACCACCTCATGAGAGTTTAAAAACTCTTTTGTGATAGTTGAGTTTTTGAAATTTTTGCTTTTGCGAGTTAGGGTAATGGAAACACACTAAGTGATATATTGTTAAGACATATGTTTGTAGACGGTTTTGAAATGGAATGGAGGATGAATAATTACCACTCAATTCACTGAGGTTATTACAATGGCGACCCAGTGTTAGGTAAATATACCTGCAGATGCCCGTTACATTTTTACTGCAGAACTCTGGGCGCACCTCGGTATTGAAACCAATATTTACGGTGACCGAGCCAACACACTCCGGCTAGGGCAAACATCACGTGACTGTGCAAGAGATTGGGCTTGGTATCTATCGGTAAGGGGCTCTCACATTATGTATTTTTTTAAATCCTCATACTTCACACAAGGACATAAAATAAACCGATACAAATATACAATAAATAATTCAAACACAAATAATGTTTGAAAAGTCTGTATTCACACATTTTGTTTTATTGGATTTCTTTGTGTGAAGAGGGATGGTTTGCCAGGTGCTTCAGGCCTTAATGGGTTAATGAAAGCAATTTTGCACATAAAAGAAAATGTCACTTAAAATCTAAATTGTACTGAAACACATAGAAAAAGATTACTTTTTTCATAACAGTTGACAGCAGAGTTTTTTGGCTCAGTTGATTCCTGGTTGTTTGGATGGGATCACATGATGAAGCAATGTCTGTGGGCACTGTCAGGGTCACCCTGCATACAAGTAAGTGTATGCAAGCAAATCAGACATTTTAAATCCGTGATGTATTTAGTTTATGTACCCTAAGGTAGTTAAAAGTGGCAAATAAGTCTGAATGTTTAAAGGGATAGTGACAAGTAAAGGCAACCAGACATCTCTATTCCCTAACTGTGATTGATCTTTGTAAAAAATAGTAGATATAACAGTCATAATAAGCAAAGTTGCAACTTTTTTTTTTTTTTTTTTTTTTTTTTTAAAGCTAGGACCATACAAAGAGGGGGAGTTATTTTTTACCCTTTTTATTTAATTAATGTATATCGGTCAAACACCCACCAAACTCATGGCAAACATCCAAACACAGCCACTGACTTACGTCAACTACCATAAAAAATGTGTACATGTCTACATATAAATATACACAAACACATTTGTCACTGTTTGTGCGCAGAAAGGAAGAAAAAAAATCTAACTTTCAAACGTCAAATGATCTTGTATTTTGCTAAAGGAATGAATACAGCTAAATACTCACAACATTTAACACTAAGCTGCAATCAAGAATGCCGGTTTTAAGAAAGACTACTAGTCAAAATGACCAGAAAATGCATTCTGTTTGTACTCAATATTAGCTCCTAAAAACCTCTATAGGTTTTGTACTCACTTGCAGTTGGTAGAGGTCATCTTTGATCATCTCCTCTCCATTTTCAGCATCATCTTCCACACCATCCCATTCTTCTGCTGTCTTGTAAGTAATGTTTCTGTTTGCCACCTCCTAACACACATGCACACTAAACATAAATACCCTGACTGATAGTGCTTTAATACACAATGTGCTAGTAATTTATATTTGTAACAGATTGAGTCTCATCATCAATCTCTCGTCGACATAAAATTATAGTTTCTAAATGGCACAGTATATGGGCTGCTAAATTTCAACCTCACCCGGAAAGTTACATACACACAGTTATGTAGAGGAACAGTGGAAATCAGAGTTGAGTTTAATTTAACTCATTCAAACCCCAAAACATTTAAGTATGTTTAATACTTTGTCCTTCACTCCCAAAAAGAAGAGGTGGCTTAAAACAATGGTAGTTATTACAAAAAAACGGCCAGTAGGTGGGAGCAGAGCATATCAGATCAGCCAGGGCCATGTTACAACAAGCTCTTTTTGCCAGTGTTTTCAACAGATTTGTGAATAATGATGAAACTGCTAATTGCTGCAAAACGGAAAGAGATACAACTATACTTTTCCTGATGAAAGAAGAGACTAATCTTTCTTTTGGTAGGTTGCATGTTTTTATAGCAATAGAACACAATATTCTGTGAGCTTTGCAAAATTGGTCAAAATCCAATAGAACAGCTGGGAGCAAAGGGGGTTGCTTCAGTGAAAATGGCTGGGAGTGAATGAGTTAATCCACTTGAAATATTATATACTGTACTTATTAACAATATTATGTCATGGATAAGTTCAAGAGAATCACATCAGCAATTTATCATTTCAAACTGGGCAATTCCCAAATAAAATAAAAACAGCAAAAATCATTCCGATCTATAAAACTGGTGACAAATACAAGGTCACAAATGACATGCCCGTCTCCCTTCTACTACCATAATTATCCAAGATTCTTGAAAAACTTTACAGTAACAGATTAGATACAATTGTAGAAAACCAAACTACTATCTGACAAGTCAATATTTTTATTTTATTTTATTTGTATTGCAAAACGGTAAGTATGGTCAACTGCACTAGCTTTAAGTTTACTTACCGAAGAAATGACTGATTCCATAGATAACAAGAAACACACAATAGGACTGTTCAATGACCTACAGAAAGCATTTGATACCATAAACCATGATAGATTGATTGGTAAATTGGTGCGTTAAGGTATTAGGCAGGGATACGGCCTTGAATTGGATCAGAAATCAGTTTGTGGAGTTAGGTGAATTTAAATCAGAATGTTTGGACACAGCAGGTTGTCACTTCTACCACAGTTCTCAAAAAATTTAGAAAACATATTTTTATATAGATTGGACAATTTTATTGAGGAACATAAGCTTTTAAGCAAAAATCAATATGGGTTTAGAGAAAAATGGACCACCTCAATGGCAGTCATGAAACTTGTAGAAGCAATATCAACTAACATAGATAATTAAAAAAATTACTGTTGGAATTTTTACAGATTTAAAAAAAGCATTTTGATACTATAAATCATTCTATACTAATAAACAAATTAGAAAGATATGGCATAAGAGGTTTGGCATATAAATGGATGAAAAGTTATTTGGATAAAATATATCAGTACTTACAATTTAACAATATACAATCAAAACACTTGAAGATTACTCATGGAGTCACCCAAGGGTCTGTGCTAGGCCCTAAATTATTTATATCGTATATAAATTATATCTGTTGCGTCTCCAAAATATTCAAAAGTGTCTTATTCGCCGATGACACAACTCTCTACTGTTCAGGAGAAAACCTGAAGCAGCTTCTGACTACTGTGGAGTATGAATTAAACACATTAAAAACATTGGTTTGATATGAACAAATTATCACTAGACTTCAATAAAACAAAGCTTAGAATTTTTGCAACTAGACAAACTACACAACAGTAATTTTTGGTACTAGACAAACTACACAACAGGTCAAAATTATGGTAAATTCAATTGAGAGTGTATGAAAATAAATTTCTTGGACTAGTTATTGATGAAAAATTATGTTTGAAGTCACACATAGATATTGTCAAAATATACACAGCCAACTCATTCTCCATTTATTAAATCAGGGGGTACAAGTGTCTACAAAAGAATTAAGCAAAAGTTTGTTTCTGTAAAATGTGTTAATTTGTGGAATAATTTTGGAACTGACCTGAAAAGATACTTGCTGAATTCAAAAAATTGCTTAAAAGCAAAGTTTAAAAAAATTACTTAAAACAGACATGAGCTGTTAAAATTGTATATATGCTGTAATTTCTTTGAATGCACCAGTATGAGTGTAATGAAATTTGTATATGTGAGTATGAGGATATGATTCATAAATGTATTATAGCAGAGGTGTGGACTTGAGTCATGTAACTTGGACTCGAGTCAGACTTTAGACTAGACTTGAAAAAATGTTAAACGACTTGGACTTGACCAACAATGACTTGAGACTTCACTCGGACTTGAGCCCTTTGACTTGAAAAGACTTGCTTCTTCCACCAAAACAAAAAGATCAAAAGGTATGTTAACGAGTAAGTTCCTTTCGGTGTGTGCGCACGTGTGTGCGAGCTGGGCTGACAGCTATGGAGAGAAATTTGTGGCTTTATTTTCAATCAAACAAAAAAAGGATTTGCGATCCCCAAAAAATTCAATCAAACAAAAAGGGGATTTACAACCTCAAATACATGTCAAACAAATGGATTGGAGCAACATGGCTTGATTAAAAATAAGTTCCAATTTCAAGTACTTTAAAACAAGTTCTCCCATCGCAAACAAGCTCTGGTAAGACACGACCATTTTTATGACATCTCTATGCATTTATGTCATGACATAGCGTGCACACACTGGACCTGGCATGGCTATTCCGATTTTTACATGACATTTGTTTGAATGTGCAAAAGGTGTATTCTACCCAAGTGAATCCCAAAAATTTGCATTCAGATTTTGTTGTTTTATTCTGATGGAGGTGTTCATATAAAACATTTTCATTACGTTTGGTCATTCAGTTTCATTCTAGTCGGAATACAAGGCTCCATGATATCCTGGCTAATGAAGTAATTTACAGAAAGGTTTAGATAAAGAATTATTCTTTATATATATATATATATATATATATATATATATATATATGTATACACACACACAGTCCACACACACACACACACACACACACACACACACACACACACACACACACACAGTCAAGTCAGAAATGATTCATACCAACGGCAAATTTTGTTGTAAAGTTACTTACATTCAACCAGCATTTTTTTCCTCAATTGGAAATGACACAGGTGTCTCCCAGAAGATAATGGGATGTTGTACAAGAGGCATCATTGTGGGGAAAAATATTTCTCAGCCTTTTTATATATTCAAACAGAAAGTGGCACATCCAAAATAATTCTTACCCTTCTCAAAAATCAATAGAAAAGCCTTTAATGGCTATTACAACAAATGAAACACATCCTAGAGTTGCTGATCAGCTTTTTGCATGACTCGGCTGATATTTTTGCCCATTCATCTTTAGCGATAAGCTCTTCTTGTCGTCACACTGATTTTTAGTTCCTTCCACAGATTTTCAACTGAATTTAAGTCTGGATTCTCTGGGCAAAACGTTAATATTTTTTGTCTACAAACCATCTCTTAACCACTCTGTGTGTTTTGGGATTTGGTCATGCTAAAATGTCCACATATTCAAAATTTGCCGAGGGGTATGGCTAATTATATATACACTACTCACAAAAAGTTAGGGATATTTGATTTTCAGGTGAAATTTATGGAAAATGTAAAAAGTTCACGCTACAGTGATATCCATACATGAATGTAGAACATTTTGAGTGGCTCCACCACACTGGAATCCCTCTGTAAGTAGAAGGATGCACTGGAAAAAAATAAAAAGATAAAAAATAAATAAAAAAGGCGGTTACACCGGTGATTTCCTCATCTCAAACAATTGATTGAAACAAAAGTTAACAACAATGGTGGGTACCCCACAACCAGAAATGTCAACATCTCAATAAATCATCATGTGCCCTTGAGCATCAATTACAGCTTGACAACGACGTCTCATGCTGTTCAAAAGTCGACTCGTCTGCTGAGGCATGGCATCCCACTCTTCTTGAAGGGTATTGAGGTTCTGGGGTGCAGAGTTTCCAGCCTCTACACAGTGACTCTGCCGATCCCACAGGTTTTCAATAGGATTCAGGTCTGGAGAAAGTGCAGGCCATTCCAGTTGAGGTACAACACCCAGTCTCCAACAGCCACTCCCTGATGATGCCACCTCCATGAGCTGGATCATTGTCGTTTGTGAATTTTGCTGTTAAGATCCTCGTTACAGAACAGCACCTAGTGCAAAAAGTACTGAAACATTTGGCAGTTGAACATGTGCATTCAAAAGCTTAGAGAAGGTCACATTAAGTTCACCTGCAAAGGTTTGAATGCATTCTAAGCTCGTCCTGAAATTTCACCCAAAAGCCAAATATCGCTAACTTTTTGTGAGTAGTGTATATAATTTAGTGAAAAACATAGTCCAAGATTTTTCTTTATAATAAAATGTGATAACAGACATATGCTAATTTGGGGAAAAGAATGTATAATATTGTGACCTTTTTAAATCTTTATATATGTCCATTTTCTTTTTCTTGGAGTTACTGTAGCTTTCATGAATTAATTTGACATTCCAGATCCATCAATCTGAAGAGCCCCTCCCTTTGGACCATGGCAGTGAACAGTGCACGGGATCATCATATGTGCCATCCAATGCTCTTTGTCAGAGGAAAGACTTGCTGCACTACAGCAAATAAATCCAACCTCTTATTCCTTCAAATCTGGTCAGGACATCTTGCAGGCTCTCAATGTTGCGGACTAGTGGGCAATTAAGGAAATTGCAGATTGGTCCAAAAAGACATTACATTTGTTTATGTCACAGATGAAAATAAATTCTTGTGCCAAGCAGTTTGTCTTTTAAAATAAAAATAATAAAACGCTGATCAACAACAAAGCATTTTGCAGTTCTGGTAAAAACAGTATATGTGGAATAGACTCTCAGACATATGCATGTAGCCCTGCCACCACCTCAGAAACGGAGGAGGCTCCTCCATTTTCATCTTCTGGTTTCACATCTTGAATAGTAAATATAAGTAGCTAATAAGTGACAAACATGCAAAGTATTTTTGTTTTTAATCAGGTAAGATGTGTTTGACATGTGATTTGTAGAGTTAACAAACAAGCAATAAACACTAACAATCACAGATTAAAGTTATTACATAATATTTTAATTCCCAACTATCACAAATTTAATCTCTACTTCAAACAACAAGACGTAGGGGGAGCAGCGACAGTAAATAAATTTGACTCCCAGTCCTGCTTGTATCTGAAGCGAATGTTAAGGCTTCTTTTATGAGTAAAAAAAACAAAAACAAAATTTCATACTAACAGCCATCCCAGTGAGCAGAGCATTTGTAGCGTTTCGACTTGCCAACAACATAGCTTCATGAATGAATCAGTTATCAGAGCTAGCTAGCTAGCATGGCTAAGCAATGCAAGACTAATACTCCTATAATTATCACAAAATTAATCTCTACTTCAAACATCCCAGATGTAGGGAAGCGAATGCAAAGGTTTCTTTATGAGTAAAAAACAACAAAACTTCATACTAAAAGCTATCCCAGTGAGCCATATATTTGTGTGTTTTAACCAACAACATAGCTTCATGAATGAGTCTGATATCAGACTATCAGAGCTAGCTAGCATTGCTAAGCAATGCTGAGTGAGTGATTACTCTAATTGTAAGGGTTAGACCAAAGCACCGGATAAACGACAGACCAAGGGTTGCTTTTAGATAAATATACGATATAACTATTACAGCAAAGTGAAAAAAAATAGCAATATTTACCTTGATGCTGCCGGCAACTGTAGAATGAGCCAGGAAGAGCAAGACGGACATTGTCACACCCCTAAGGTGACCAATTAACGTTGTCGCAGGGACTTCCAAGCTGACCAATGAAAAGGTTTCTATCATCGGTTGAGGGGAGGACCCCGCCCACACAAGACAGAAAAAGATTTGCAACCAAAAAACAGATTTGCAACCAAAAAACAGATCCGCAACCACAAATCAGATTCGTAACCAAAAAACAGATTCGCAATCAAAAGTCCGGAGTTCCAAACAAAACCTAAAACCTTTTTTTTTTTTTTTTAACAAATCTATTGTTTTGTTTGCAATTGTTTTTTTGGTTTGCAATTTTTTAAAATTTGAAATCCTTTTTTTGTTTGATTGAAATGTATTTGATGTTGCAAATCTGCTTTTTGTTTGTTTGAATTTTTTGGGGATTGCAAATCTTTTTTTCGTTCGATTGAAAATAAAGACACAAATTTCTCTCCATAGACAGCGCCGTCATTCAGATATGTCAGGGAAGCCGCAAAGGTGCAAACACCCCCCCCGCCTACGCTAAAGCTGACCAAATAATACATTGACACCAATGCAATAGCCTTGGTGGATTTTACTTTGAAGTCTGCCTGCATGGTGGCGTGAACGCCAGCTTGACTACTTTCCTTTGACATGTTTTTATTGAAATGACATACTTTTCCACCATTATCATTTCACAATACGGTACAAGTCTCCGGCGTTCGTGGCTAGTAGCTAACTGTTAGCGTTAGCATCGAGTGCCTGGTTGGCAACAGTAGACCTATGGCACTTTGTAATCCATTCTCCCTGTTTAAACGACAGGAATGTGCCTTAAATTGCACTTAAATGTATTTTTTATTATTAAAAAAAATAGAACTTTGCCTTCATTTATAGTTATTTTATAGAGCACCAGCTTAAAAAACAAAACAAAAGAAAAAACATTCAAAATGTTCAATATGGCTATTTGTATTTTAGGAACACAACTTCAAGTGCATTACAGTGCAATATAACATAAGGCAGGATACCTTCACCTTTTTATTTTATACATGTATCATGTATAAAATAATTATGTATCTTGCCTTATATTGCACTTTAAGTTGTGTTCCTAAATCCTAACGGCCATATTAGACATTTTGAGTTGATATATATATTTTTTAGATTTAATGGCCAAAAGCATTTTATAAAATAAATTAAGACAAAAGTTCTATTCATCTGATTTAATTTAATTAATAAATTAATTATTTTGTTTAATTTATTTATTTTAAACGATCCGTGACTTTTGTGATCAGTTGCATCACTAGTTGTTTGGGTACAAAAACTATGAGGTGGTCAACAAAAAATTTATTGCAGTATTTCCAAAATTAGATCACTGACAGACAGAGAGGCAACAACTTCAAACTTCGTTCAACATCTGAAGTTGCAGAAGAACGTTAAGTAAGCTAATGATGGTTGTTTATCATCTAATATTTGTTGTTAGCTGCGTAGTTAATGAGACTGTCTGACTGGTAACACATTGCAAACACAGAAATCTGTTGCACCATTCTGGGTTCAATCCCTGAGTCCCTGACTCCCACTTTGATGCTCACCCCAAATAATATCATCTATGATGTTGGTAAAATAACTCGAAAGTACTTGAAACTCAAAGTGTAGGACTTGTGAATTGCTTGAGACATGTCAGTCTTGACTCGGGACTTGAGGGCAAAGACTTAAGACTTACTTGTGACTTGCAAAGCAATGACTTACTCCTACTTCTGTATTATAGTATATGCCTATGAATTTAATGTAAATATGTTGCTGGCAAATGTGCGTATGTTAAAGTACACTTGTATATATGACTAGGTTCATACATTTTCTTTTGTTGAAATACATTAACCTTATTATTGTATCAACATAAAACGAATAAGGGGGTAGTTCTAGATACGTTTTTAACTTCTTCCTACCCCTTTTGAACATATGAACTCTTTTCTTTCTTCCGTTTTGTTTTTCTTATTTACTTCAACTTATATTTTATACTTGTATTGTGTTTTCTTCATGTTTATATGTTCAATAAAACCAAACCATACCAAATTGAACACTCTAAATTGTCCCTAGTTGTGAGTGTGAATGGTTGTTTGTCTTTGTGTACCCTGGAATGGCTGGCAACCAGTTCAGAGTGTACCCTGCCTACTGCCCGAAGGCAGCTGGGATAGGCTCAGGCACCCCTGCAATCCTTGTGAGGAATAAGCGGTTCAGAAAATGGATGTTTGGACATGGTATGTGGTGTCCCCCAGGGTCAGTGTTGGGACCAAAATTGTTAGTATGATTTATGCAATGTGTCTTGTGTATTGAACGTTGCGTTATTTGCAGATGATAACTATTCTGCTTTCTGGTGAGAAGATGCAGCCTATTCTGGACACAATTACCTCAGAATTCAAGAAAGTAAAAAACATGGCTTGATAAAATGCTGTCAATTTAAATAAGACAGGATGAATTGTATTTGGAAATGTTTAAACAGGAAACTACACAAAATTACATTAAATTAAAAGAAAACTGTAATGTAATTGTTGATAACAAAATCTGCTGGAAACCGCACATTAAACATACCAGAACAAACTCTCAAAAAGCAACTCCATTTTGGCAAAAGTAAAATCAGATCAGAAAATCAAAGAAAAAAAGCATTACACATTCTGTATTGTTCTCTAGTAATACCATACTTAAATTATTGTTCAGGTTTGGGAAACACCTACAAGAGATCATTACAACCTCTGTTCCTATACTACATAAGCGCAGTCCATAATGTTGGATACCTGCACCACACAAATACTATTTCTACAATCTAAAATTTTAAAATCCTTTGATCTTGTGGAATTCAATACTGTACAATTAGTCTATATAGCGAGACATAGCTTACTATGGAGGACCAAAACCGCAAAAATAAATAAATAAAGCATGAATAAATAAATTGCCAGGAAATATTCTAAGTATGTTTTCAAAAAGAGGGGGTGGCTATGGTTTGGGGGGAATACAGTATATAACTTAGACAAAGTACTTGAGGACAACATTGAAGAGCTTTTGTATTTCTGTATATGTGGAGTGAAGCCTACAAATTCTGTCCATAAAAGTTATGAACAGAATCGGGGACAAAGGGCAACCTTGGCAGAGTGCAACCCTTACTGGAAATGAATCTGACTTACTGCCAGCAATGCGAACCAAACTCTTGACACCGGTCGTACAGGGATCGAACAGCCCGTATCAGGAGGCTCGGTACTACTCCGTGAGTCATTACCTTATCATAGTAGAGGGGCTTGCTGTCCCAATGATCCTATGAGCTATGTTGTCTGGGGCTTTATGCCCCTGGCAAACAGGTCTTAGTGAGGGACCAGACAAAGCATGGCTCAAAAAGACCTGATTACGAAAAATGGATCGCAGTTTCCCTTGTCCGGACGCGGGTCACCGGGGCCCCCCTCTGGAGTCAGGCCTGGAGGCGGGGCTTGAGGGCGAGCGTCTGGTGGCCGGGTCTGTACCCATGGTGCCCGGCCGAGCACAGCTCAAAAAGGCAACGTGGGTCCCCCTTCCCATGGGCTCACCACCTGTAGGGGGGGCCATAGGGGTCGGGTGCGCAGTGAGGTGGGCGGTAGCCAAAAACGGGGGCCTTGGCGGTCTGACCATATGGACTGTATGTTCAACCGTGCTTGCGCCCTATAGTGCGGTGCGCCTTATGTGTGTGTTAAATACAGAAAAAGCACCCGTAACTGAGACTGCTATTTTTATGGTCGTGAAAATACATTAAGTATATATGCATAGGGTATGTTGTTCATTAGCGTAATAACCTTTATTATTAATAATTAAGATATTAGCTGTATATCAGCAGTTTTTTTAACTAAATGAAATAGTATTTAATGCAGTCTAACAATATACTATACATAAATACATATTTATACTGTATGTTAGTGAAAACGGAAAGTGTCCAGCATTTGATACATTATTCACTGCATATAAAATCATATTGTATATTATAGAAATATATGAGTATGAAATTCACCAAAAAATATTGATATATTTATCGTGTAATGGAGATTAAGAGGTAGAACCTAATAAGTTTGTTTTTCTTCCTACTCCTTTTCGAACATTTATCTATTTGTAAGTGCGTACTTCATAAAGGGGTTAACTCAGACATGGGCAAACCCCGGCCCGTTATGCGTTTTAATCCGGCCCGCCGAACTTATCCAATAAGGCTAGAAAAAAATTATTATTATTATTTTTATTTTTAATATATATATTTTTTTTTCAGCTCAGTGACCGAGTGGTTAGAGTATCCGCGCTGAGACTGGGAGGTCGTGGGTTCAATTCCCGGCCGGGTCATACCAAAGACTATAAAAATGGGACCCATTGCTGCTCTGCTTGACACTCAGCATTAAGGGTTGGAATTGGGAGGTTAGATCACCACATGATTCCCGAGCGCGGCGCTGCTGCTGCTCACCGCTCCCTCAGTGGATGGGTCAAAAGCGGAGAACAAATTTCGCCCCACTTAGATGGGTGTGACAATCAGTGGATCTTATCTTATCTTATTAATTTTATTTTGTCCCTGCAATGCCCGCGTTTCACCAATAGGTGGCACCAGCCGCGGCGCCAACATTTTTATTGTGGGTGGGCCTGAGGAAAAATGGGTGGGCCAGAGAAAATATGCAAAAAAAAAAAATCCCTTCACGTCCCTAATAGTGCTTTACCGCGGGTACCAAGGACAGCGATTAAGTTGCCGCTCTTAACACACACTTTTTATGGCGTTATTTCGCTTCTTTAATTACGAGGGCGCAGAAAATAAAATCGCTGGCGCGGTCTCACGTAAAGTAAAGGACTGCTGTGAGTGACGGGTGCAGCTCGAGAACGCGCTCTCCAGCTGCAGCAGTACAAGCAGTGGATGACTGGTGTTGGGATCCACTTCCCTCAGACTCCTGTGCAGATTATGTTTTACACCAGAGTCACTGCTGTGTAACTTCTACACACCCGGAAAATATGATCACTGGGTTGGGGTCTCACTGATAAGCTCTTTTACGCACAGAAAGGGGACAGAAAGATACGCAGGGCACATTCATAACAACGTTTTGATGGCAATGGCAGTAAGCTTAACTCAAGATAACTGATTCATAAAATACAATTCTTCCTGGATTTGGACATTTACAGCAGGAGACGGCAGGGTTTTGTGTTGAACACAGCAATAATGTCCTGATAGTCCAGAGAATCGGTCAATTCTTTTTTGAAAGAAAGCAGGGACAAAGAGTTCAGTCTATCAGTCAACATTGTGGCACTGTTGCGTGTTTTGATCCTTTTGACAGCTGAAGATAGTCTTTCTACATGTTGTCATGGGTGAGGTGAGGAGCGCGCATGCAGGAGACTGTTGATATTGGTGAAGACATCCCCGGGGCGTGCGTCGAGCACTTCTATGAGCGTTTCCTCGTTGGCTTTTGGCTTCTTTTTGAGCTGCTGCACAAACACCGTGTGCTATGCGTCCCCCACGGAGATGGAAAAGTGGTCAGAGACGGATTGGTTGTACGCGCTTTGTCCTCAGCGCGTGACAGGTAGCAGCGGCTATCATGCAGCCGCATGTGTCACACGTACTGTGGGCCCGGGTTAAAAATGGGTGGGCCAATGGAAAAAAAATCTTTAACTTTACGCCTTGAATTGAAATCTATTAATAATAGATGCAGTCACCAGGTTTGACAGATCACAGTGTATGTGCTATTATAATCTATTTACATTTCTCCTCCCACTTTGCCAAATAGTGTGTAAATGCTGCATCTTGCATATTCATTGAGGCAAACGTACTACCTGGATTAGGGCTATTTAATAATAATCATAATAATAATAATAATACATTTCATTTAAAAACAGCACCTTTCAGAACACCCAAGGTCACTTTACAAAGCATAAAAACACAGCAAAAGTTGAGCTAAAACAATAAAAATGAACAATGTGGATTTTGCACATTTGAAAAACGCAGTCCTAAGTGCACACTATAAGTAAATTGGGTTGTACATTTATCTGTGTGTTTTTACTGTGCTATGAGGTCCAAATGCTCCTGGTCCGGCCCATCTGTCAAAATTTCAAACCCATTGTGGCCCGCAAGTCAAAAAGTTTGCCCACCCCTGGGTTAACTACTGGTTGACTACTGTGAAACTATCTTGTGTTGCTTTCATTGATGCTTTGCTTCTGTGTACGTTTGTTTTGTATATTTTATCTTCACAAGTGCACTTTTATTAACAGTCTGTTTTTCCTCTATTATTTTTTCCTCTAAGGAATTAAAATTAAAAAACACTAAAACAGAAAAGCGTAAGTAGTGGATTGTAAAAAAAGTACTCCACGTTTTGTCATGATGGACTTGTGGGTGGGGTATAGAGCGAACATCCATTATTGTTACATAGCCATGAAATTGGGCTATGTAGGAGAGAACATCTAATTTCTTTTAAGTATTTAACTCTCCTCACCACTTGAGTCATTTTGTCAACTTCTTGAATTGCTGGTGGTAGAAGCTAATACGTAAATCGAGAAGATTGCAAATAATGAACTAAGATACACCCATGCTCTCACCTCTCCCTGTGCGTTGATCAAAACCACATGGACATCCTCCCCTGAGCTCCAGGAGGACTGGTTCTTCCAAATCAGATCAGTGGGGGGTTTGTAGCTCCTGCCAGCATCAGTCACCCAAATCTGCAAACAGTTTTTTTTTAGTGCTCGCACCACCTTAAAGTATCATCATAATCACATTGTGCTGTTTTCTTAACCTGAAACTCTGAATTCTTATAATTGGTATCCGACCGAAATTGCCATGTAAAATACGACAGACAATTTCTGAGTTCAAACTTCATTTGCAACGCTTATGCCAACGGGATCATAACCCAAAACACAGTCAAAAATGTTAGAATGAACTATTCTGAAGAGCCTTGATCAAAAATCCTAATTCATCTGTACAAAGGTATTTGCTGTAATATATGCAGTTTGGAGAAGCACCCTTCAAACCCGTACAGAGGCTCTCACTGACAAATTACAAAATCATTTGGTCTGTGTGATTGTCTGAATTGTATATTTTCTCAGGCCAGGTTTTTTGGGCCCTCTGATAGAGTTCTGAGCCTACTTACTACAATGGCGGCGTGACCCAGATTTAAAGTTAGACACACCTTCACTTTAAACACACCTCTCAGTGATCTATCATAAAGTTCTACAGACTCTGCCCAACTTAAAAACATTATATTAAGAACATTCACACACTGCAGTCTTAGCTAAAATTCCTTCTTCGCCAAATCCACGCCACGTCGTCCCCTCAACATCAGTTTGGTTACACATTCAAATGTGCTAAAGCTGTTCGTTACATTTGTTTAAAAAAAATGTTGTGATGAAATTCTTTCCCTGAGCCGTTACACATGTATGAGGTGCCATCTTGGTGGTTTGAGTCACATTATCACTCCTATAAATCAGTCATACCAGCAAATAGTTTTCAAAATCTCGGTCTAAAAACATGACGTCAGCAGAGCACAGCATTGTGAACTACACCGACAATGATCATTTGCGCCGCTGAGCCAGTAGGAGCACATGATGATAAAATAAAATGACTGGTCAAGCCTATTTCTTTGTCACTGCTGTTATGTAAAAAAAAAAAAAAATAAATAATATTGTGCTTTTCCCCCCCCCAATAGGAGCTTATTTGGATATCGTTGCATCCCGACTGCCTGATTGTTGCAACAAACAAGCTACCATATACACGTATCCGCTTATCCTCACGATGTCATGGTCTGGATTTGATGGGTTTAATTTTGTTGTCTTGATTTAGGTTTTGGTATTGTTTTTTTGGTGTTCTTGTTTACTTTAGTTTCTGTCATGATCTGTTGTGTTCTGTTTTCCTTGTGTCCCTAGGTCTCGTTAAGTGTAATCCTGCCCACCTGTGTTTGCCTGACCTTCCTCGTGTGTCAACCAATCAGTGCCCTCAGCCACTTCTTGCACACTGTCTTGCCCAGGTGTGTCTCGTTATGTCAATTAGTGTGTGTGTATTAGGCCCCGTCCAAACAAAAGCCAGTTTCAATGTATCCTCACAAGTTTCTTACCGCTTAAGCTGTTCGTCCACATGACAGCGTCTTTTCAGAGCTTGAAACCAATCACTTTTGAAATTGGGCTCCAGAGTGGAAAGATTTCAATACGCGCCCCGTTCGCGTCACTGATGCCATATGGACACCATATGCAGGATACTCCTCCAGCCATGACGTAATGGTCGCAGATTGATGACGTATGCGCCAATTCTTGCGTGACTGCGCGTGAACCGTCAACTCAATGGTGGCTAGCCGTGTCCTAATCCTTTTTTGCGCAGCCTCCTTAGCTTGCTTATGCTTTTGTAGCAAAACATTTTGCTTCTTTATTCCCACGTTCAACAAGTGGTGTACTTGAATCACCCACCATTGTCAGTTCTCCTGTGTTTGTCTTTTTTATGTTGTTTTAATACATGCAAAGCCATGTTTGTTCTGTAGATTGCAATCGTTTTTTTTTTTTTAAGTGTCCGTCTTCACTGATTTTCCTTCTACGCTTTCCGTTAACTCCCTGTGGCTGCGCTACAGCGCCACTCCAGACTTGGCATATACATTACAGCCATTAAACGTCCTCAGTATCTTCTTTTGGACACGTGCAAGTCTTTAAATGCTTCTGTGTGTACGAGATTTATTTGATTTACTTTGCTTCCGTCTGGACGGGGCCTTAGTCTTGTGTTTCCCCTAGTCTGTGTCGATCCATTGTCCGTCCTGCTGTCGCTGTCTTGCTTTGTTGTTCCCCCATGTCTTGCCACATTTACCTTTTGCCAGTGCCTTGTTTACTAGGGATGGCAAAAATGGAACATTGAAACGATCAAATCATTTGAAACGATTGATTCACAAAAATAATAGATCTTTTGGAATGTTCGAAAATCTCCCCACAGCGACATCTGGTGGCCAAGTGTAAAATATTACAATCAAACAGTAGATCAGTGTTGCCAGCTCCCCAGTAAGGAAACTAAATATTGGCTGTCTGTCATCACAGACGCCATAAGAGAGAGAAATAATATCATGGGAAACAAAAACTGAATAACCCCCACCCCGTCAAAATAAGTATAGAAGTACAAATGAGTTTTTTTGTTGCTGATACCTGGTTTGTTTTTAATTTTGCCTCTCAACATGACTTAAATGCTTTGATGAAGTGCTATCACCTTTAATCAAAAACTACATTGCAACAGGCTACATTTCAAAGGCTTTTTTTTTGCGATAGGGCATCAAGTTTTGACAGAAAGTATTGAGAGAAAAAAGAATGACCTGCAAAAACATGACATCCGTAGCGGGAATTGAACCTGGATTACCTCGATAACGGACCTTTTTTTCAGCCCATTGTGCGGGTGCGTTACCACTAAACCAACCGCCAAAGTCAAAGCGTTCAAGAGGATGTTGACATTTTATCATGTAGGGCGATGAATCAGCAGGGCAATTTTACATACGAAGTATACTTAGGTTAGATTTATTTCAGTTTTAAGACATTTTGATATAGTGCAATGTTCGGATTTTATTTATTTTTAGAAAAGGCACTTGCGGAAACAATGTGACGTTTGGAGGTGTAATGGAACGCGAAAGGCAACTGTCACGTAACATCCTGATTCTGAGACTGAGAATTACAAGTTCCGCCTGGGTTTTGGGTACGTACCAAAACGCAGTTTGGATTTTGCCATCACTATTGTTTACTACACCTCTATTTCCTTGATCTGCTTGCCTGCATTTGGGTCCTCAACCACACCCCAAGGTAACAGAATGGATCGACCACGACTGGACCCAGCAGGACGCGCTCGTCGCCATCCTTCTGCTGCCCAACCCCATTCCCTCCACGGAGGTTCTAGTTTTCTGTCTGGTTCTACCTTGTCTCCCAATCACCCCTGTACTATAGTTTAATAAGTTTGTTTCCGTATGACACCCTTTTGCCACCCCACGCTTTAGTTGACCCCAAACCTGATTTGGACCCCGATTTGAATTATGAGTTTTTAGAGATTGAGTGCACTTATGATGATTTTTTTAGTGCGAGAGAGATTTGTTCCCATTTTTTGTTTTCCATCCACCACTGACTGTCATGTCATTCAGAACCTGTTCTCACGTCACTTCACTCCCCGTCACCTCGGTCCCCACCGTGTTCATCACCCCGGTCTCCATCTTGCATCTCATAGCCCCGTGTCACCGTCACGCCATGATTTTGTCCCCACTTCACTTTGTGCCTCACCTAATCCCGTTTCTTCTAGTTTACGTTCCCTTGGTTTCTGTTTCCTCGGATCCTAGTATCTCTGGTGCTCCCCACTCTTTATGGCGGCAGGCTGATGTGGCCCCGGTTCCTGCTAATCAGCCAGCCAAGCCTCAGCCAGCCAAGCTACAGCCTTGTCAAGTCCAAGTCCAAGTCCCCATCCCGGATCCACGGCAGCCCCGTCGGGTATCGAGAGGTCTCAGCTCTCCTCTTTTTTTTCCACCTCAGCCAGAGACGGCGGCCAAATGGGATTCCACACTTTTGAAGTCAACCACCGGCCATGTCACCAGGATGTGAATGTTTGTTTTTCACCAGCCAGAACCACAAGTTTATGGCACCAAAGTATTTCATCGGAAAGCTCCATCTCCTCCCCTGTCGAGGTTGTTTGTGAAGTCATAAACAAAAATGAACTAGATGGCCCGATGAAATCCAGGCCAGTCACATTCCAGAGTTCTAGAAAGTTACATGTGACTAGAGCGCCTTCAAGTGGGGACGATCGGAACTGTCCTCACATGGAACACCTATGACCCACAAAGCAATCTTACACATTTCACATAAGAAATTCATCACATACAAGTGAACTCACGCACAACTGAATGTTTCACATCATGTATGTTTTTTTTTTGTTTGGAAAAGAATGTCATATGTATTTCAACCTCAAGAGAGTTCTTAGTTACTCCGCAAAGAACAAAATGATCTCATGATGCAATTATTAGTTGATATGTGTAACGATAACATGTTTTGCTTGGAAGAACTTCACTTGCAAGCCTGACCAAATTTAATTATTATAATTTTTTTTAAATAATTTGGAGTTTAAAAAGTCTTGGAGTTGAGTCGAGTCAAAAGAGGTAGGGGCCGGTCCTCCCTCCTTTCTGAAGAACACGCCCCACTTCTTTAAAACAGCCGGCGCAAACTTTGTTCTCTCTCTTATTCTCCACCTTCTCCCCTCTGTCTGGCCCCGGAACTGACAAAAGGACTTCCTGGTGCCGTGCCACGTTTTCAACCACGTGGCACCTTTGTTCCCTAAACGACCAAGTGCCTAGGACTTGGCGATCGCGCCGCTGCCGTGCACTAAATCCCAACGCGCGCCGTGCCCTCACTGTCAGATGGATACACTTTTTTGGGGCTTTTTCATTTTTCATATTTTTCTTTTTTTTTGTGTTCGTCCCACCTCGGCGACAGTCGCGGACAAACTTTTCCGTGACCCCGTGTGTCACCCAGCAACCACAGTTGGACGGGCACGAGCAATTCCCGTGCATCAACCAGCACCTGCTCCAAGTGTCCCATCGCAGCGAGAGCTGGTTCAACGGCTGGTCTCCCTAAGGACGCAGACACGCATCTTCTCGCGCTCCAGGAGGACAACTCCGGCTGAAGTCCCGACCGCGCCTGAGCCGAGCTTTGTCGCCCCTCGTCCGACTGGAACAATTTTTATATTTTTATTTTTGCCTTGTTTTTTTGGGGGGAGCAACCGATTTCCCCTCCACCCACTCGATCCAACTCACTCTATTAAGTTGCACGTCTCATAGCCAATTTGACATATTGCTGGTGCACCTTCCCTTTCAAATATCTCACAGATTTGGCAAGTCAAACCTTTTGCTTTCTACCTCGTTAAATTGTTCCTTTCTTATTTGTATTAGTTTTATTCTTATCCCTTTCCTTTCCACCGTATGATAGCTAGGTGGGCAGTATTTTGATTCTGTATGTGTAACCGTAGTGAATAAATGCATGTTTTTTTGTTTAATCTAGGTCAATCTCAATCGAGCTTGTGTCCGAGTGGATTAGTAATAATTAAAAAGTTAAAAGTAACACAAAGAACCACAAACATTGAATATGGCGACTTCAGATATGAATAAATAAATGAAAATTTGGATGTTATTTGTTGTGTTTCTCCAAACTGAAAGTAAACAGAACGTGGTGCCCATGTAGGCGATAGAGGGAATTACGACTTTCTCAAGCGCTGATCAAATTACTAATTCGTCCAAAAGACAACATCAATTATCGCTACACCGCGGTTGGACGGTAGGGTCCAAATCTCTAACCTCGGCCAAATTCATATCTTATATTGAATAGGGATGTAACTATATCCAAACATCACAATACGATATCACGATATGAAGCTCACAATATGATAATCATCACAATATTGTGGAGAGGTTGGTGATATTAAAAAAGGTCACAAAATTGTAAAAAAAGAAAGAAGCTCATACAAAAAAAAACACATTATTGTGCTTTTGCACATATCAGCAATGCATATAAACCACCTAGAATCTCTAATAACATTTAATATTGAGACACTTATGCTAATTAATGCACGTACACATTGAGTTCCTCCACATATTGACTCGGTTCACAAGCATATTACGTTCCCCTTCATCTGACCATTAGCGTGGATTTTAAACATAGAAGGGCCAAAACATGCCTTGTGAAAATTAACTGCACTAAAGAATTTGCCACCACAGGGTGCTAGAACTGCACAAATGGAAATCAACCAGACTTTCTTAACAGATGTGCTCCTTTTAATATCATGACATGATGACGATATTGGGGCAGTTTTAATATCGCAATATCACGATATTGCCGTTATTGTTACATCCTTAAGCCGTTATCGTTACATCCCTAATATTGAATATACAGTCTCTACCGTGCACCCGTTATAGTTAATTATTCTTTCAATTGCCAATTGAAAATTAAAAGAACAAGCGATTTACGGATTTGTACATCATTTGAGGATGGTGGTTTAAGTGCTTCGCCATGGAAAAACCAAGAAGGCTAATTTGTGCTTGCGCAAGTGTGTTAATTCTTAAATTGAAAAGAAATATGTAATGTTCAGCAGTTTTTTCAGGTTGTCTTTTCACTGTTTATACTTTTCATATCGCCGTTGACTTTGAACTCTTACCGTGACTTTCTGTCCAGCCTTCATGGTATATTTAGGTGTGAATTTGAAAGTGGCTGTCACACTTCCAATAGTTTTAATCACTTGACAGCCCACCATGGCCTGGTCCTAAAGCAAAGACAAAGATGAGTAGATGAGTATGATGATGCTAAAAAGAAATATTTTCTTATTCTTCACAAATAGAAAAGTGCAGTATTAGATCTTACCTCGTCACTAGTGTTCTGGAGACTAATACACTTGCCATCAGTATCAATCTCTTCGATATGTATCGGCCCCGTAGCTGTGGCTGAGGCGTGAGCGATGGACACAGAGCTGCTTGCTTCCTGTTCTTCAACATCAACACGCCTCCTTTTCCCCTGAGTAGTCCGAACACTACGGCTGCTTGAAGAGACTCGAGACATAGTGACACGAGAGGAAAGGCTGGGAGACAGCTTCAATCTGCAATTAAGACGAATATTAGAGGGTTATTAAATATATACAAGTAATCTCATTTAAACACTTATCACCTGTGTCTTCAATAATTACTACTTATTCAACATAGTGTAGTAAGAAGGTATTAGAATGTTAGTTAGATATTGTTTAAAAGGGAGAATGCTGCATGCAATGGGACATATTCTGCAATTTCCCTAAACGGTGGGAAGGAGTGGGTCACTTGCCCACAGGTGGAATCTTTTTGTGTAAGTTTGTAAAACTGCTTGAGAGACAAAGTGGAGGGAGATGGTACTTTTGTTGAGAAGGGATTTGAACAAGCCACAAAAACCTTATTTTGCAAAAGATAAGTTTGACTCAGTCTATGTTCTTATATCCTGTCTCCAAGCGGATTTTCTGCTTTAACTCTGACATACATACATTACATAATAAATACATACATTACATCAAGACAAGGATGATTACACCGGCTGTGCCAAACAGAATACGGTAAAAGCTGTTTTAATTGGCCCACACCTTTCCTCTTCTCCCTCCAGAAGTTTGCGGTATGCATTGATCTCCATGTCAAGGGCTAATTTCACATCCAGCAACTGTTCATATTCATTCAACTGTTGCATCATCTTTGCCTGGATTTCAGCCACTTCTCGTTCCTTTTCGGCCAGGAGTTTGCGACTTGCATCTTTCTCCTTAGCGAGTGCCGCCTCCAGTTCGGCTATGCGGCCACGCCAACCACGAGTCTGCAGGAGGGGATCAGAGTGCAAGGACAATTAGAATTATACAGGTTGTGCACATCTGAGTCACAATTACAAAATTCAAATGTGAATCACCATCAACATTTTGGTCCCCAATCAATACTTTACCAATCACTTACTACAAGAGCCCAAAACGCCTTTTTAAATTAATAAGTGACTGGCACCAACGTAATATTTTGTTCTCATGAAACAGTAAATGCTCTTCAAATATGGGCGGGGTATATCCGTAAATGTTGAAAAATCTATATTATATTCATGTACTTTACACTGCATTAACTCAATTTGCGTATGATGAATTCCTGCCAAAAACAATAGCATGAACGCCATCACCCATTTTCTGTTTCACTTCTCCACGTGTGTCCTATTTTAGAGGATGTCTTTGTTTTTACAACATCTGCTGCACAAGAAATTGTTAAGTAGTGCACCATGCACTGGTTGCAACAACTATCATTTCATTATACTCATAGGCAAAAGGCAAATAAACCTACAGCCTATTTTGGCTTTGGTATTTCTGAATCTTGTGCTTATTTCACAGTCGTGTTGCAAAACAAACATATATTATGTCAGGTTAATAACACAACTTTAATAGTAATACAGCTGCAGTGGCAGCATCCATTCGTTGACAAGTTTGCAATCATTTTGTGCTAGGGCTGGGCGATATGACCAAAAACTCAAATCTTGATATATTTTTTTTCCACATTTTTACTCACAATTGCCACCTCTGGCCTAAAGAGTAACTGCAGCATGTGTCAGGCTCATTCATGGTGCGCGTGCGATAACGTGCACGATCTTAAGTGCACATCACATGTCCGCTACTCCGTGGGGACACACGGGGACACGCATAATGTCACCCTCCACCAAAGAAACTGTGGAGTGTATGGGTCGGCACACTCTACTATCAAGGGAAGATAAAAGCTGATAGATGCAGTCAGAGTAAAACAGTCAGGGCTCTTCGTACTTATCCGGGCAATGGTGCAGCATGCATGATGTCGAAAAAGCTTTAACCTTTTTAAACGGCTCAATGCACCTTTGATAAACCCAACAAACACTTATTTGAAGGTTTCGTTTATTCAAAAATAACTCCCGTGCAAAATGTTCAGACAACATTAATGTATACTGAATACTGTCTTGTAAACCACCCTTCCAGCATTCTGACACCCAAAATTACAACTCACAATAACATTCAAAACTCCATTTCAGGATTTAGCAAATTTTCAACAATTCAATTTTTAAAATGACATTTAGCCAAATTAATTCAATTTATTGCCCAGCCTTCTTTGGACATAGCTTGTACTTCTAGTAAACCAATAGCAAAGACTGGTTGTGCATTTTAAAAGCATCATGAAATGGCAACAACCACTAAATTTTACTCAACCTCTTTCTGTAGATCTTCCAGCTGGGCAGTGAGGCTCTCAATCCTTAAAGTTGATTCTCTCAGCTCCTCTCGGGCGATGCTGGCTGATGCTTTGTTTATTTCAGACAACCGCCGCACGTTATCCATCTTCAACCACAAACATAAACTTCATGTCGTTTGGTTTTACTGACACAATTAAAGAGGAAGTACGCTGAGCTGGTTTCTTCTTGACAAGCAGGAAATTAAGTCACTGAAGTATTGTTTATGTCAGCTCAGCTCATTTATTTTTCCCTGTTGCTTGCCAGCAGTTTATGACTATTTAACCTGAGAAACTAGCCTACGTAATCACGCTGTCCTTTATTTGTCTGTATGAATTGTTTGAAACAGGTCATTTTTGAATTGTCCATACCCTTACAAATTCAGCCCCTCAACAATAAATATTTTGATTTCTGTACTTTTCTGTGAAAACAAACTGATTATTTTTGTGTTGTATCAAAATAAGTCAATTTAACAAAGTTAACATTTTGCCCAATTTATGCTTGTGCAATTTCGGCATTGAATCTGAAAAAGGCACTGATTTTGAATAAAGGGATCATAATAATTATTTTTTGAATAGAATTAATTGATTATTAAAATTATCATTAGTTGCAGCCCTATTCTAAATGAACGCCTTAAGTGAAAAGTAGAAAAAAATTATTGGACATATATATATATGAAGTGTATCCATGCAGCGCAGCCATACTTTGGCGATGTAAGTGCTCTCCATGCTATCTTTGTAGATCTTCATCTGCTCCTCATTCTGAACCCTCATCTCTGCTAGGGCCAGACTCAGTTTAGACTCGTACTCCTCTTTGCACCCAGAGTCCAGCTCCACTAGACGTGTCTCGTACCGCTGCAGTGCTTCCTTCACTTCCTGTAACAAGAAATAAACCTCCAACAGTCTGCACTAATGACAACCTTAAGTTTACTGTGGTTAGTTTCCTTATATCCAAAAACCTCTAATTTGATTTTTGAGAAAGCATCCAGCCTGCGGAAAATCTATCAATCACAGACATGCTTCATATATACATAGTAAACATCTCACAAGTGAGTACAGTACACCTCATATTTCTGCAGATATTTATTTTCAGTTTCTGGGTATTGAGTATCTTCTTACAACCTAGGGCAGGGGTGGGCAAACTTTTTGACTTGCGGGCCACAATGGGTTTGAAATTTTGACCGATGGGCCGGACCAGGAGCATTTGGACCTCATAGCACAGTAAAAACACACAGATAAATGTACAACCCAATTTACTTATAGTGTGCACTTAGGACTGCGTTTTTCAAATGTGCAAAATCCACATTGTTCATTTTTATTGTTTTAGCTCAACTTTTGCTGTGTTTTTATGCTTTGTAAAGTGACCTTGGGTGTTCTGAAAGGTGCTGTTTTTAAATGAAATGTATTATTATTATTATGATTATTATTAAATAGCCCTAATCCAGGTAGTACGTTTGCCTCAATGAATATGCAAGATGCGGCATTTACACACTATTTGGCAAAGTGGGATGAGAAATGTAAATAGATTATAATAGCACATACACTGTGATCTGTCAAACCTGGTGACTGCATCTATTATTAATAGATTTCAATTTAAGGCGTAAAGTTAAAGAATTTTTTTCCATTGGCCCACCCATTTTTAACCCGGGACCACAGTACGTGTGACACATGCGGCTGCATGATAGCCGCTGCTGCCTGTCACGCGCTGAGGACAAAGCGCGTACAACCAATCCGTCTCTGACCACTTTTCCATCTCCGTGGGGGACGCATAGCACACGGTGTTTGTGCAGCAGCTCAAAAAGAAGCCAAAAGCCAACGAGGAAACGCTCATAGAAGTGCTCGATGCACGCCCCGGGGATGTCTTCACCAATATCCACAGTCTGTCCTGCATGCGCGCTCCTCACCTCACCCATGACAACATGTAGAAAGACTATCTTCAGCTGTCAAAAGGATCAAAACACGCAACAGTGCCACAATGTTGACTGATAGACTGAACTCTTTGTCCCTGCTTTCTTTCAAAAAAGAATTGACCGATTCTCTGGACTATCAGGGCATTATTGCTGTGTTCAACACAAAACCCTGCCGTCTCCTGTTGTAAATGTCCAAATCCAGGAAGAATTATATTTTATGAATCAGTTATCTTGAGTTAAGCTTACTGCCATTGCCATCAAAACGTTGTTATGAATGTGCCCTGCGTATCTTTCTGTCCCTTTCTGTGCGTAAAAGAGCTTATCAGTGAGACCCCAACCCAGTGATCATATTTTCCGGGTGTGTAGAAGTTACACAGCAGTGACTCTGGTGTAAAACATAATCTGCACAGGAGTCTGAGGGAAGTGGATCCCAACACCAGTCATCCACTGCTCGTACTGCTGCAGCTGGAGAGCGCGTTCTCCAGCTGCACCCGTCACTCACAGCAGTCCTTTACTTTACGTGAGACCGCGCCAGCGATTTTATTTTCTGCGCCCTTGTAATTAAAGAAGCGAAATAACGCCATAAAAAGTGTGTGTTAAGAGCGGCAACTTAATCGCTGTCCTTGGTACCCGCGGTAAAGCACTATTAGGGATGTGAAGGGATTTTTTTTTTTTGCATATTTTCTCTGGCCCACCCATTTTTCCTCAGGCCCACCCACAATAAAAATTTTGGCGCCGCGGCTGGTGCCACCTATTGGTGAAATGCGGGCATTGCAGGGACAAATTTAAATTAATAAGATAAGATAAGATCCACTGATTGTCACACCCATCTAAGTGGGGCGAAATTTGTTCTCCGCATTTGACCCATCCCCTGAGGGAGCGGTGAGCAGCAGCAGCGCCGCGCTCGGGAATCATGTGGTGATCTAACCTCCCAATTCCAACCCTTAATGCTGAGTGTCAAGCAGAGCGGCAATGGGTCCCATTTTTATAGTCTTTGGTATGACCCGGCCGGGAATTGAACCCACGACCTCTCAGTCTCAGGGCGGACACTCTAATCACTCGGTCACTGAGCTGAACAAAAAAAAATAAAATTAAAAATAAAATTAAAAAAATAATTTTTTTCTAGCCTTATTGGATAAGTTTGGCGGGCTGGATTAAAACGCATAACGGGCCGTATTTGGCCCGCGGGCCGGGGTTTGCCCATGTCTGACCTAGGGCAACCTTTATGTGAGCAATATTTATTTTTTTCAGATCCTCAGAGTAATTTGCCATGATGTGCCATGTTGAACCTTCACTGCCAAGTATGAGTGTTTGAGAGCTATGATACCAAATTTAACACACCTGCTCCCTATTTACACTTGAGACCATGTAACACTAAAAAGTCACATGACACTGAGGAAGGAAAATTACTAACGCTACATCAAAGGACTTTGAGAAGATTTGGAAAAGACTCTTGGAAGACTACCATCTCATAATAGCTCACATCTCTAATGTAGGGCCCGACCGATATGCATTTTTTTTGCCGATACCGATTTTTTGTAGAAAAAATATTGATTACCGATTAATGCATAAAAGTTGGGGACAGTATGGTGCCATGCATCCATGGTGTACAATTGAATTCTATTAAATATCTCGTTTTTCACACATTTGTGCCTTTGCGTAGTGTTATCTTACCTGTGGGAATGTGTTTCCACAGCATTTCTGTGTGAATATTCGCTATTTGAAGGAGGTCGATGCTAACATCCGGTTAGCATTTGAATAGGATCCTCCCTTCGCTTTTAGCATTTGCACTAGGCTAGTGATGTTTTAAAAACAAAGCATGTTTTGTATTTAAAAATACAGTGGATGTTATTCCTATTGTTGTGTGTTTAGTTTTACTGTTAACTCCAACTGGGATGTCATTAAACAGCTTAATGGACGCTTGGGGGACAACAGAATAACCAGAATACGGTACACACTTAGTGCTAACGCTAGTCACTAATGCTATGCAAGCAAAATGGTCCATTTAGGGTACTTTCACACAATTCACAGCGTCAGAAACTTCGGTTTTCTTCCATTATAACATTTTAAGGGGAAAATAATCGGCCATTTGGCCCAATTGTTTTGGCAGATGTTTGAAGGGAAATAATAAGCCAATTATAATGGCCGGCCGATTAATCGATTAGGCCCTAATCTAAAGACCAGTTATTTCAGTCTCAGGCTCAAATTCTACAAAGAATGTGAATTTTGCAGGGTCACTAATTAAAAAACTACAACTAGATTATTTTAGCATTTCTTTTATCCACATTGATATATGATATAATAATAAATGATATCCTGATAATATACATTAAATAATACATAGTTCAGTTAATTTGACAAGTTCAGTTGTTAGTTATCGCTATTGCTTTAGCCTAGCCCATCTAGCCAATTTACAGGCTCTTACTTTGGAGTAAACATAGGAATGCTTGTTTATCTTGAAGACATTTAGCTGTGGGTGAAGCTGTCCACATTATTCAATCAACTGGTAACACCGCTCCAGCTTTGTTTTTGGCTTTGCGAATGGAAACAACAGGACTTCACCTGACAAACTCTTGGGATACCTCGTGTCCCATTTACACAATGCATGCGCACATCACTTAACCATTTTGCTTGTTGGAGGTCCACAGGTTGGAACTTTTTTTGGTATGGTTTTTATGTCAGCTGCCAGACATTTACTGGATCGATTTTACAAAGGAAATCAATGGAGTGATATGTATGGATGACCAAAAGTGCCCAAATTAAATAAATGAATACACCATTAAATAATTAAATAAATGTGTTGTTAATTAAATGTTTCATTTATTAATTAAATATGGAATTAAATAAATCAATGTGTTATTAAATGTGCCATTAATGAATGAAATTACTTACGATTATTTGTAAATATATATGTATAAATAATTCTCTATTTAATTATTTCATGGTCACTGTGTTGCGGTGTTTCATGAATTTATTTTATCTGTCAAACTCACCCATCAAAGTTTGGTGGGCAGGTCCTAACACCTGATTGGTCACCCTGCTCACCAAGTCAAGGCAAATCCATTTCATCCCAGAATAATGAATTGATGCAGAGTGAGTAGCTAGTAAACACAATTCGATAGACTGAGTGGCGCTATTGACCTCAATGGGTGCGTTACCATTACGCTCTCATGAGGTGCTTTTTGAGACGTGTTGAAATGGAAGTCATTTTTTTCGCATTTCCCGTAGTTATGTGTTATATATATATATATATATATATATATATATATATATATATATATATATATATATATGCAGATAATTTAATTAATGACATTTATTTAATTATTGGTTTATTTAATTCCACATTTAATTAATAAATGACACATTTAATTATTTCATGACACATTTATTTAATTATCTAATGGTGTATTAATTTATTTAATTTTGGCACTTGGTCCTCTATAGATATGAGCTTGACAAACCTTGGCCGTTTAAGGGCGTGGTTTTCTAAACGTTAATTGTGCTCAATTTGGACATTTCTTAGACTTGTTGCCAAAGGTTTAGCTATAAACTGCTGTAGTTATTTTGAGGCAACAAGAAATGTAGTTTTTTTTACTCTGTACACTTTTCATTGTGACAGTGTTCTTCATTGTGCCATGAAAATATACAATTAATTAGCTACAGTTTCATATCATATTTTAATCTGCAACCTAAATGTTTTCATTGTGTAACAAAAACTAAAATGACTTTGCCGTTTCAATACTTGGAGGGAATTGTAGTCGTGAAAGTCATGACAGACAATGCGAAACATTCCACAAGAAAAGTCTCTGATATAGCGGGACCGGGGCTAGCTAAATTACAATATTGTATAGTGGGTAGGTGATAGTGATTGAACTTTACTTGACATCCTAATAAATTAACAACTTAAACAAAAAAAGTTAACATGAGTCTCAAACACATTCGGACTGATGATTGTACAACCTCAATTACTGCTTACACACATTAAAATTCTCACCTTTTGGTGCATGGTCTTCCGAAACTTCATCTCCTCAGTCAGACTTCGATGGCGGTTTTGTAAGTTGACATGAAGGAGCTTCTCGTCAATTAGGAACTTATTGGTTTGAGCAAGATCAGAATTCAACTGACAAAGAAAGTTAACAGATTATTTGTAATCATTTACCAAAAATTGAACTCATTTTTATTTTATATAACGTATGCAACGATGACTTTGTGACGTTAAAAATAATAAAACACAAAACAGAAAACAGAAAAAGTGGATCATTATGTATGTTGATATACTTTATATTGACATTTAACCCTTGTAATCAAGATAAAAGTTTTTAACCTTATATATTTGTTCTTGCATGTCAGCCATGGTGGCCTCCAAGATGGTCTTTTCAGACAAAGATGTAGCAAGTATGGCATCTTTTTCGTTGATCTTAGCTTCCAAATACTTCAAACGGGCGTGGGCTTCTGCCGCATCAGATTCCTCTTTATGGTTGCTGGAGAGTAAACGGGGTACATTAGATGAAAACGTGAGATAGGGGCACAGAAAGCACAGTTAAAAGGCAAGTGCGAGATGGTAACGTGGCCACAGGCATTGACTTGCTATTAAGAAAACCAAAGATCGTCACTCTAAAAGATCGTCACTCTAATAATATTAGGAGGCTCTTTAACCTTATTAGCATGTCACAGCGGCATGATAAAAAGGCAGTTATTATATCATTGGATGCAGAAAAAGCTTTCGACAAAGTTAACTGGTCCTTCCTCTTTGCGGTTTTAAATAAATTTGGCTTTGGGAAGTCATTTATTCACTGGGTGTCAGTATTATATGATGCTCCTAAAGCTACAGTTACTACTAATGGGATTATATCTCAGAGTTTTACTCTACAGAGATGCACAAGACAGGGATGCCCACTGTCCCCTTTATTATTTGCAATATTTATTGAGCCGCTTGCATTAGCCATACGCCAGGAAAGAAGGATTCAAGGAATTCACTCTGGGGTAACAGAACATAAAATTAATCTATATGCCGATGATATTTTACTTTATTTAGAAAAGCCTGCTATTTCGTTAGGGGAAGTATTTAACTTAATAACTAAATTCTCAAAGTTATCAGACTATTCTATTAACTGGACAAAATCAACACTACTACCTATTACAGAAAATTCATGGAACCCTGCAAGCCAGGACCCACACTACTCATTTCCTATAGGTAATTTAAAATACTTAGACATAAAAATCTCACCTAAATTAACTGATTTAATTAATTTAAACTTTACTCCACTTCTGGATAGCATTTATAGTGACTTGGAGCGCTGGAATAATCTTCCTATTTCTCTAATAGGACGAATAGCCACCATTTAAATGAAAGTTTTACCCAAAATAAACTATTTTTTCTCAATGATTCCATTTAAACCTACGGCTAACTGGTTCCAATTGTTGGACTCGGCCATTACAAAATTTTACTGGAATAAAAAAAAAGCAAATATTATTCTATCTACTCTTCAGAAAAGTAAATCAAAAGGTGGTCCAGAGGCACCAAATTTTATGCACTACTATATAGATAACCAGCTACAATATATAATTCTATGGGCACAACCCAACAGAGATACTAACTGTTGGCTGGAACTAGAACAGAAGGATTGTAATAACCTCAGACTTCTAGATTTACTCTTTATTACAACATCGATTAAGCAACATAATTGTTTTAAAAACCCAATGATTTCCGCCACCCTGACTGCCTGGTGGAAGGCACTAGAAATGACAAAAGCCCAAGTGGAGCCCTGTGGGCTTTCTCCCCTATGGCATAACCCCGACTTTTAATTTAACAACCAACCGTTTTATTTAGGAATTAGCAGAAAGGAATTACACATCTCCACCATCTCTTCTCAGATAATATGTTTATATCATATACATCCTTGCTCCAAAAATACAAAATAAAAAACTGAATTATTTTTACATTATCTGCAAGTTAAAAGTATGATAAAGAAACAAATTCCAACACTTCGGGGTACACTCCAACCGCCTGTTTTAGCTAAAGATATTACCAAGCTTTCGCCGACAACAACAAAAAAACTCTCAAAAATATATAAGTTACTTTCATATACTGATAAAATGTCTTTACCCATCTCGAAATGGGAGACAGACTTGTCGATAGCTCCGGAATCTGACTTTTGGATTCAAGTTTGTGAAAACGTATTTAAAATGACAAAACACACAAATTTACAAATTATCTAATATAAAATTATTCATAGAACATACATTACTCAATATATGATGAAGAAAATGGGACTCTCAGACTCCGACATTTGTCTCCAGTGTTTACAAAACACTACAGACACTTATTTTCATGCTTTATGGTTATGCACTAAAGTCTTAGAAAAACTTTCCGCTATCTTGGACTGTAGGCCATCAGTTGGGGCAGACCGCAGTATAGAGCAGTGCTGCGATCCCCTGTCCGTGTCCCTGACGCCCCCCCCCCCCCGCTATTTATTTTTTTTAATGCACCACATACACTCACTGACATGCCTGGGAGGCACGTGGATCGGAGCGCGGGGATATCATTTCCCTCTGCTCCGGTTCACCTGCTCCCAATTTTAATGCACCACACACACTTGTATATACACTGGGTGGGGCCACATTCAAGGTGTAGGGGTAGAGTTTGCCAGTCGGGCAAATATGTGTTGGCAAGCTTTGCAGAAGCCTGCTAACGATCATGAATCAAGTATGTTGGTGGAGAGAAACAAGGAAAACAGGCTGGATAGGGGCTCTAGAGGACCGAACTTGGGCACCCCTGGTCTAAAATCTTCGCCCTGTCTCACCTACACAACGCAACATGAGTAAAGTGTGTGAGAGCTGGAGGGGATGTGGCGTTGTTTAATAACTGGCATATTGACCTGTAAAGCCATTAGTTTGATGGCTCATTTTATTATATTAAATTGTTTTAAGATTTTTTTTTACATTATACGTCGCTACTTCCAATGTAACCTTATATTTGCATGAAAGCAAAATTGAGTGATAGTGAAGCTTTTTTTGGAGGGGGGGGGGGGGGCAACTGTGCCTAAAACTGGCATAATATTATCCAGTCTTTAAATGACTGCATATCAGCAATGCAGTCTGATACTAATAATTAGTGATGGCAAAATCAAATCTGTGTTTTGATACGTAAGAGAACCAGTGGCGTCTCAAAAGTGGGCACTTTACATCCACAAGCAGCAAAGCCTACACAATAAATTCTAATTCAATTCAAGATCACAATCCGGTGGAAAAGCTAAAGCTAAATGCTTACCAGCTTACCATTTATTCAATAAAACCTTCGAATAGTTCAAAATAAGACAATGTGCAATTAAGCGAAATCCTATTACAATTTCAATTACACTCCACAATTACAAAATTGGCATAATCGTAAACAAAAATAAAAGATTAATACTCATTTTGAGTTGTTTAAATTTATATATTTGCACCTGTTTTTATTTAAAAATTATTAATTTAATAAATTACAGTGTTTCTAATAATTTTTGGTCTTAATATTTTAAAATATTTAAATAATTTTTTGTTTTGTATCAAAAAATAATCATTTGAATAATTGTGATTTAAATTATTACCAAACTAATTGGGATTTTTTTTCTATAATCGAGCAGCCCTAGTTCAAAATAAAAATGCTACTCACCAGTGCTGTTCATTCAGCTCAGTTTAACTTTTTCCAATTGGCCAGATTTTCTTTGTTGCTTCAAGTTGAAATTACTGAAAAGTGTGCTGTCCACAAGCAAAATCTCACCTTCACTTGAGCCACAAGCTTCCTTCATAACGAGACAGCTGCATGTTTTGCCCCCTCCATTTCTGCAGCGCTGCCTCTATTGAGCGATTACATCATCAATGAATCTACTTCATTCATATTATTGGTTTGCTGTTACGTATCTCTTTTGCTACCGATGAAAAACAATCTAGTTTACTGCTGTATGCTGCCATCCGCCAAAACGTCAGTGTGCTGTTTTCGGGAATGACGAAATAGAACTGAGCGTGTTGATTGGGTCTTGACGTCACATGACATCAGTCCTGTATTTCAATGGGCTGGGATGATGGGCCCAGTAATGGCCCCATGGCTGTATATGGAGAGCAGCTTGGGACATGCACACTGTGATTTGAGTGGGTCATCCACTTCAATACGCGCTCATGGGGCTGGCCCTCTCCTGTTTAGAAAGTTAGACCATTGAACTTGGATTTGTATTAATGAAATTACCTTACAAACATAATTGGTATTTATTTGAATATTATTATTCTTGATAAAAAGAAAATTTGATAAATTATTAGCTATAAATTAGACCAATTAAGAGCCTGCATAGTGCTCAACAGTGCCATCTGGTGGGGCCCAGCCCCACTGGCCACAAATCCAGAGACATCATTGACCGGAACCCAAGCAGAACTTGTGGTTCCAATCGCGTTACTAAATCTGTCTCAGAATCACAATGTCACGTGGCAGTTGCCTTTCGTATTCCATTACGCCTTCAAACGTCATGTTCCAGCAAGTGAACATGTTATCCCTTTTCTAAAATAAAATAATAAAATAAAAATCTCTTTCCAAAAATTTTTATAAAATCCTACTATTATACTACATGAAAATGTCTATATTTGCCCTGGCTGCTGATTTATCACCCTAAATGATCAAATGTCAACAAGCTTTTAAACATGGTAGTTAGTTAGTTGCTATTCAGTTTTTGTTTCCCATTATATTTCTCTTTTATGGCGTCCATTACAATTACAGTATATGGCGATTGCCAATTGTGTAATTAGCGCTATATAAATAGACTTGACTTAATATTTTACAATTGGCCGCCCACCACATGTTGCTGTGGGGAGATGTTTCGAACGTTCCAAAAGATTATTTTCCTGAATCAGTTGTTCCAAATGAATTGATCGTTTCAATGTTCCATTTCTATAGAAATTTGTGTCTTTATTTTTAATCAAACAAAAAAGGGGTTTGCAATAAAATAAAAATCAAACCAAAAGGGGATTTGCAACCTGTTAGATTAATGTATCTTAATTATCCCATATTTAGTCTTTTATTAATTGCAAAGCATTTATTCAACATTTTGAATTTATTCAACAATGTGACCTCTGAACTGTGCGAGTTGGAGTTGACGGCAGTCACGAAACTTCATCACAAGACAGGAAATGTGCCCTCATCACAAGACAAGTGGCTGGAACATTTTTATGGTTGAGAAGCTTTTAGTGTTAAAGAATGTTTGAAATGTTTGCATTGTTGCCTGTATAGTGACTAATTTCTGTAAATGATTGTCACATTGCTGCTACGCATTTCCCCAAACCCCTCTGAGCAGTAATGTTCATGCCAACCCAATAAAAAGAGGAAGAACGACAGAATGTGTCAGAATGGGCAGGAGACTGTGATCTGCATATCTCTGTTCATTCTCCTGGCCAGTAATAAGAATATGTATATCTTGTTTTCCTTCCGTGTCTGTTTATTAAATCTTCTAGGTTAAATGAACCTGACACAACCTCCCAAAAATCAAACAAAAAAGGGATAAAAAAAAAAATTGCAAACAAAATTAATGTATTCGTTTTTTGTTTTTTTTTAACTTAAGTTTTGTTTGCAACTCCTGACTTTTTCTGTCTTGTGTGGGCAGGGTCCTTCACTCAACCGATAGAAGCCTTTTCATTGGTCAGCTTGGAAGCCGCTGCGACAACGTTCATTGGTCAGCTAGAAATGGGGTGTGACAATGTTCATCTGACTTCCTTTTTTTTCTGTGCTCCTTCTACAGTTGCCGCCAGCATCGAGGTAAGTATTTAACTAGAAAAGAAAAAAATATATTTTGTTTTAGTTATATCCTACATTTATCTAAAAGCAACCCTTGATCTGTCGTTTATCCGGTGCTTTGGTCTAACCATTACAGTTAGCGTAATCACTCACTCAGCAATGCTTGGCCATGCTAGCTAGCTATCTAGCTCTGATAGTCTGATACCTGACTCATAAACGAAGCTATGTTGTTGGCAGTTGAAACGCTACAAATACACGGCTCACTGGGATGGCTGTTAGCATGAAATTTTTTTGTTGGTTTGTTTTTAAGTCATAAAAGAAGTCTTTGCATTCGCTTCACATACAAGCAGGACTGGGAGTCGAATTTATTTACAGTAGCTGCTTCCCCTACATCTTGGATGTTTGAATTAGAGATTAAAATCGTGATAGTTGGGAATTAAAATATGTAATAACTTTAATCTGTGATTGTTGTATTGTTTATTGCTCATTTGTTAACTCTACAAATCATATGTCAAAAACATCTTACCTGATTAAAAACAAAAAAACCTACTTTGTATGTTTGTCACATAAGCTATTTATATTTGCTTTACTGTTGAAGATGCGAAACCAGAAGATGAAAATGGAGGAACCTCCGTTCCTGATGTGGTGCCGGCCCACAAGCATCTGTCTCAAAGTCTGTTCCACATACCCTGTTTTTACCTGAACTTCAAAAGGCTTTATTATTGATGGGAACATTGTGGAAAGTTCAGATGCAGAGTTTTTTTTTGTTTGTTTTTTAATAAAAGACAAACTGCTTGGGACAAGAATTTATTTTAATCGGTGACAAACAAATGTAATGTCTCTTTGGACCAAACTGCAACTTCCTTGATTACCCACTAGACCGCAACATTGAGAGCCTTCAAGAAGATGTCCTGACCAGATTTGAAGGAATAAGAGGTTGGATTTATTTGCTGCAATGCAGCAAGTCTTTCCTCTGACAAAGAGCATTGGATGGCACATACGATGATCCCATGCACTGTTCACTGCCATGGTCCAAAGGGAGGAGCTCTTCAGATTGATGGATCTGGAATGTCAAATTAATTCATGAACGCTACAGTAATAAAAATAAAACGGACTGATATAAAGATTTAAAAAGGTCACAATATTATACTTTCTTTTCCCCAAAATAGCATCTGTCAAAAGGTCGGAAGTGAACAAGTATTAAAAAGAAAAATCTTGTAGGGGCCCGCGCTCTGGAAAGCGGCGCGGTTCCAGCGGCGTCCGGTGAGCCCCCGCCGGCCCTTGAAAATCCGGGGGAGAGGGTGTAAATCTCGCGCCAGGCCGTACCCATACCCGCAGCAGGTCTCCAAGGTGAACGGCCTCTGACTTAGAAAAAATTTGAGAACCAGCAATGGAGGGGGCAAAAGTGGTCAGGGAGGCCGCCCCATAGCGCCCCTATGTCGGATATGACAGGCGAGGGACGATGTTTTACACTAAATTATATACACTACTCACAAAAAGTTAGGGATATTTGGCTTTTGGGTGAAATTTCAGAGCAAGCCTAAAATGCATTCAAACCTTTACAGGTGAACTTAATGAGACCTTTTCTAAGCTTTAGAATGCACATGTTAACGGCAAAATTCACAAACGACAATTGTACCGTTGCCCTTGCGTGTGTAGGTGCGAGCTGAACTCCATTCAAAATAAATACAGGAGTCAGGAAGTAGCGTCCAAGCTCTAAGTGCTTTATTGAGCAGCACTGTCATATCTAGTATGAAAAGAAAATAAACAAATATGCATCAATAAATGACAATTCATTAAATCAAAGTATAAGCATTTATATACAAATGAGTTACAGCATAATCCGTTTGAAAGTTCTGGATAAACATGTAATATAAGTTAACCTTAAGTGGTTACAATTGAGTTTACTAACTTCCCAATTTGCTCAAACATGTCAAGTACAAAATTAACACTGCTAAATGACTTTCTATCATGGATATAGCACTTACGGACGGTGCTTTCGAAGGTGCAAACAACACAGAGCTGATAACGGGTGTCAAGCAGAATGTTCTCTTAATGCTGCTTTCACTACGAGGAGTCGTGAACTGCGAGTCTAAAATGGCCGCCGGACTACTTCCTGTCAAACTGAGTGTCAAAATAAGAGCATGCAAAGTGCACTTTAAAAAGGCAGAACACTCCCCGCCTGGCATATGTGAAGATTAGGGATGCACCGAAATGAAAATTTTGGGCCAAAACCAATAACCGAAAATGAGAAACGCTTGGCCAAAATTCGAAACGCCGAGAAAAAAATACAAATTAAAATATTAAAGATTTATCAAAATAAAAAACAATGTTTAATATCACTCAGATTCACCATTAGCTAGAGTCCACTCCACATTTTCAACACATATTAATACATTTAATGATTGAGAAATAAATGAGGTGGATGAATGAGAATAACCACAAGCATACAGTAAGCACACAGTGCAGTGTCAGCCGTTTGTTATTCTATGATAAATAAAGTTGTCGCTAAGCACACAGACACAGTGCTTTTCTGCACATTGTTGGACGTAATAATCTGGAGATGAAGCTTTACTTTTGTTAACTTTTTCGAGTGTCGTCACTCGTCAACCTCAACTGATTTGGGTCGTTGCTGATAACGCAGCTCTCGTCTCGGTCATGTGAAATAAATTCATTTATCATGTTAAGGAATTGAGCGCCGTGTTGCTTATTCAATGGGGGCTTTATTTGCATTTCAGCAGCAAACAAATTTGCTACGACACTTCAGTTGCAGAATAAGAAGTTTGATCGCTGTAAGCTAGCGCGTAGCTGCACCACGCATAACACTTGCCTTGTGTTGTCTTCCGCGTCTTCTCTCGCTGGCGCACACACCATACGGAGATCACGATACTGCTTTCCGCTACCACTTTGTGCCGTTGCTATTATTCCTCGCCGCTGATTTGAGATAGCATCGACCGGGTTAGCCTCAAGACACACGCTTTCGGCTATGGCTCATGAATTAACATTGAGGCGGAACGCTCACCCCGGCGTTTAATTCATACATACGCTTGCTTGTAGCAGTTTTTTTGCTTGCGTTACCACAATGTCCTATTTTTTCGGCTTTTTCGGCTGCATATTTTTCTCATTTTCGGTGGCCGACTATTCGGTGTATCACTAGTGAACCACAAAAAAAGGAGTTTACATTACCAAAGTTACGGCAGTTAACATGTGAATGTCTATTTCTTGAGAAGCAGAATGACCTCTGATACAGGCCTGAGGAACTTCTTTGTTTGTTCACCTTGACCTCCACCTTACGAACTCTTCCATCACTGCTGGGGAAGACGTTGGTAATCACAGCCATCGGCCAGTCATTCCAAGGTCCAAAGACATCAAGACCGGTGTAAGTAAAGGGTGGTAAGGTGCTCAGCCGTTCCACTGGCAAGTCTGACATTTGTTGTCGCTCTAGTTTGCCTCTTAATTTGCGGCAGGTTATGTATCCGTGAATGATGCTGCTAATTCTCCTTATGCCTCCAAGCAATGAGCTCTGCCATCTCAACGGCTAAGACAGCAGCACATAATTCCAATCGCGGTATGGTGGTGCTAGATTCGCCTTCCTAAGGATGAAGCCAACGTCAACTCTGCAGTCTTTTGTGACTGTTCTGAGATAATGTTATGGCACAAATGGCTTTGGTTGAGGCATCTGAAAAGATGCAGATTTTCTTTTGTTTGGCAGTGGAGAGAGAGCTGACTGTGTAGGCACAAGGAATGTTAAGTTCTTGTAGACATTTAAGTGAGTCTTTACACATTTCCCATGCACTGCATTTCTCCAGTGGAAGTGGAGCATCCCAATCGGTTGTTTCTGTAGTCAGCTCACGGAGCAAGAATTTCTCTTGAATCGTAACAGGAGCTACAAATTCTAAGGGAACAAACAAGCTGTTGAGCGTCGAGAGAACTACACGACGTGTGAATGACTTCTCCCCGACGGAAGTCTGAAAGGAAAAGGTGTCTTTACTGATTTCCCAGATTAAACCAAGACTATGTTGTATGGGGGCCTCTTCACCACCAAATGTGAGATATTGGACGTCTTTTGCACGATCTTCGACTTAAGACTTCTAAACTGTTCGACGAGATCTTATGAAGCCTCAAGTTTGACTCAACGAGAGATGCTTGCGTTCTCTTTAGAAGGCTCATTGCTTATTCTGTTTTTTTCCGTGAGATGAGTACATCATCTATATAGAACTCCCGGTCTATTACTCGTCTGGTGTCTGAGCCGTCTTTTTGCTCACCTTTGGCAGCTGCCCTTCTCAAGCCGTAGGTGGCCACTGCTGGCAAAGGGTTGTTCCCGAACACATGAACTCTCATCCTGTATTCGACGACATCTTTTTTGGGATCATTATCGCAAAACCATAAGAAGCGCAGGTAATCTCAGTGATCTTCTCTTACACCGAAACAATGAAACATATATTGCATGTCCGCAGTCACTGCAACACGTTCTTTTCTGAACCGTATCAGGACTCCAAGAAGACTGTTAGCCAGGTCCGGCCCAGTGAACAGCATGGTGTTGAGAGAGATGCCATCTTGCTGTGTGCTGGAGTCAAAAACTACTCTAATTGCATCCAGCTTTCTCAGATGGTAGACTCCAAAGGTGGGCAGGTACCAATGCTCTTTTCCCTTTGGCAGTGGGGGTGCAGGCTGAGTGGTTGCTTTCAAACAGATTCTGCATCAAGTGGATAAACTGTTCTTTCATTTTCAGTCGAGTGTCCGCTGCAGAGAGGAAAAACGGTTTAGTATCTGCTGTGTCCTCAGAGATCTGAAAGGGAGAGGTGCCACCCAGCTATTGGAGTCATCTTGGAAGACCTCTTTATCCATAGTATGGAGGAACAACTCATCTTCTATTGAAAGAGCAAGCTTTTCACAATTTTTTTGTTCTCTCGGAGATGGTGATTCCAAGATTATCACCATTTTTTGGGGGGTTGTAGCTTCTTTGTTAGTTGTCGAACTGGAGCAGTGGGTTGGAGCTGACCATTTCTTTCAGCTGGATGTGGCTGGTACACGGAGTGAACAGCGAAGGTCTACCGTTTTCTAAGATGTTTGTCTTAAAGGTGCCAACAGTAGGTTTATGTATGTTGCCTAAGCACACATCGCCTACCAGGACCCAACCAAGAACCAACTTTTGTGCAAATAGCGCATTTTAAGGTTCATTGATCTTTCTTCTTACTTTATGAGCCTGGATAACATCTCTGAGGAGAAGGAGGATCTGAGCCTGCTTATAAAGAGGTGGAATCTCATCGACAAGAAATTTCAGGTGAGGATGACAGAGAGCAACTTCAGGTGTCGGGATTTCGTCGGGATTGTCTGGGATGTCATTACATTCTATTAGCTCAGGGAGTGGAATACTGACTTCCCCGTTTGATGCCTCAATCTGTAGACCAGCTGCTCTCCTGTCTAAGCTTTCCTTCATGCCTGCACAGGTCTTCAATGAATACTGGAATGCAGAGATCAAAAAGTTCTGATCAAGCCAATGATCTGTTGCTCTGATTATCTAGCATAGCATACATTGTCACAGCGCTCTCTGGCTTTTTCGCAGGATATACTTTGACTAAGCATATTTTGGAGCAAGGTTTTTCTGCAAGATTGCCACCACATACTTCGGTGCATAGAGAATTAACTGATAGCTCTAGTGTGTTTTCCTTTTCCTCCTCCCCGCCATGCTCTGATGATGGCTTTGGGGGCACAGATTTCCATGGCGGTGGTCCAGGATGCAGGGCTGAGAGATGTTGATCGCTGTTGCACTCACAGCTTTGCAGTCACGAGCAATGTGAGAAGATGATGAACAGCATCTGAAGCAGATCCCTTGCTCTTTAAGGAATACTTTACGTTCTTCGCTAGGTTTCAGTCTGAAGCCACAACATTTCTTTAGAGGATGGGGTTTACTGTAAATAGCTCAGAGCTTAGCGGGAGCGTTTTTAAATTCTGCTTTAGATTCAGCTTAGTCTTGTGAACAGACACTGAAGTTGGTGCGTTTGTTAGTTGCTTATTCATTGCTCTTATGCG
>NC_135445.1:19880987-19888487 GCF_051991255.1 Vanacampus margaritifer | reverse complement strand
GAGCTGTTTTTCGTAGAGCAGGGGTGTCCAAACGTTTTCCTCTGGGGGCCACATACAAAAAAAAAATTGAAAGATGCAAGGAACACTTTTATTATTTTAGATTATTAAACATGGTAAAACCAATCAAGCATGCAAGTAGTTACACATTGTTTAGACAATGTTATTTTTGAAAACTTGCTACGTACAGTAAAGAAATAAGGCAAATAGTTTAGGACATTTTCTGTTTTGGGCTGGCCCTGTATCCCCACTGGAATAGATCTGCCCCTCCACTGAGTAGCACCTGAATCCTATTTCCACATTCAGAACCAAATCAAGAGTAATCTGTAATCAGATGATCTGATTTGATAACCTTTAGTGTGTGGCCATAAATCAGACATAGACACCAAACAGAAAGTGGAAGAAACCATTTTTGTTTCTGAAACTGAATTACCTTTGATTCTCCAGTGTTATAAAGACAATTGTCTACTATTTTACATTTATTTGCGTCTTTGTATATCTAGAAAAGTTTATTAGTAGCGGTAGTGATCGTCCCCATTACTCAGATTCCCCTACTTTTTCAACTTGACTTGTACAGTTAACAGGCGCAACATATAATAATCACAGAATTTGCACGAATTTAATCGACTTCAAACATCCAAGATGTAGGGGAAGCAGCTACTGTAAAAAAAAAATTTACTCCCAGTCCTGCTTGTGTGTGAAGCAAATAAGAGGCTTCTTTTATGAGTAAAAAAAACAACAAAACTTCATCTAACAACTATCCCAGTGAGCCGTATATTTGTGTTTTGAATGCCAACAACATAAGCTTCATGAGGTATCAAGACTAATCAAAACTAGCTAGCTAGATAGCATGGCTAAACAGTGCTGAGTGAGTGATTACGCTAATTGTAATGGTTAGACCAAAGCACCGGATAAGCAACAGATCAAGGGTTGCTTTTTAGATAAACATAACAAATAGAAAAAGGGGAAAAAGGGGGGGGGGGGAGCAATATTTACCTTAATGCTGGCGGCGACTGTAGGAGCCAGGAAGAGTCAGACGGACATTGTCACCAGTGGCAGAGCAAGACTTTTATAAATAGGGGGGCCAGGCGGGGGCCAAGGATACTTCATCCAAAGATTATGCCAAATTTGTTTCACGAAAAAAAAATTCAATCGGAGTCTCTAAATGTTGAAATATATATAAGTATATATTAAGCACACAGGAAATTTTTGCACATAAAGTGCTGTTTATTAACAACGTACAAAAATAATTCAGTCAATGAACAACAAACATCAGTACTGATTAACGTCATGCAATTACTCAAAAAAAGCATACCTTTATCAACATAACATTATAATATGAACATAGTGCAAATTTGTATTACAGTATGAACAAAGGTCCTGTATAAGTGCCAAACTACCTTAAACAGGTTCAGAAAAGCATAATCCTTCGGTTGTTGTGTTGTAGCAAAATGTTTTAGAAATGTATCCATGTTGAGAGCATGTGCCCTCTTTTATTCGATACTTAAGAGTTCCGAGGTGACTTAACCTGTCATCAGCCATTGTTGTCCTGCGGTGAGTTTTAATGAGTTTTAAAGCAGAGAAGCTTCTTTCACAGGAAGCAGTACTGACAGCAATCTTGCAAAGTCTAAATAGCTCAGGAAAATTGTCTTTGTAAGGTTCAAGAAAAATAATAAAACCAAGAAAAGTAGATGGTCTGTCTAATCCACTTTTTACTTTCCTATCAAGAAGTCTCTTGGCTTGGTGAATCTCATGTTGGAGATCAACTAGATCTGACTCAAAAATCTGTGCAAAGACAAACAGAGGCTCATTATTTCCGAAAGTTGCACTCTTTGGGTTCAGAGACTGTATTGTATGCCTTGCATGATCTAACAACTTTTCTTTGAAAAACGCTACTTCAACTCAGTTACTAGACAGTCAATCACTTGATAAAAGCGTGCTGTGGGGAAGCCCTCCTTATCAAAATTTCTCTCCTACAGTACTGACCACCAGTGAGTCAATAAATAAGCTTAGTCTACGATGTCTTTTGTGTGTTTGTACACCAGTTTTGCATTGCTCAGCAAGCTGCTCAACTTCATTGCATAGTTCACTGAAGTACTGGAGCATGTCTGTCTGAAAGACATTTGGCATCACCAAGCGCTTTACAAAAGGTGACCAAAATCCCTATGAACTGCAAATCTATCTGTGAAAGAAGACCCCTTGCTTCCACAGATCTTTCAAATGTGAGATCCTGTAACAATCGCAGAACTGCTGGAAGCCTCTCTCTCAAATTACGGCATGCTGTATATCTGCATGCCCACCTTGTGTCTGAAAGTGCCTGTAGTCTCCTGGGCTGCTCATTTGGATAAAGCTCTTTCTGTACAGCAAGCCACTTCAGATGCACATAGAGCCAGATACAAACTTATACAGCTGCTGCAGAAGTGCAAAAAAATCTTCAGCCTCAGGCACTGCTTTTGCGGCATCAACAAGAACTAGATTCAAGCACTGTGCATTACAGTGAAAATAAAATGCAAATCTGGCATCGCTTTTAATTCTGGCAGCTACACCAGAATGTTTCCCGCTCATGACGGATGCACCGTCATACGCTTGTCACACAAGGTTATTTTTATAGTCCAGACCATGTTCCTCTCGACAAGCGGTGGGCATCGAGGTCCGGAACCCTGCAGGTTTTGCATGTTGCCCTTCAACAACACAGCTGATATATGATCAGCTCATCAGCATAAGCCTGATAACGATCCTGTTGATTAGAATCAGCTTGTATGGAAGAGAGAAACCTCCAAAACCTGCAGGACTCCGGCCCTTGAGGACCGAGATTGCCCACCTCTGCTCTAGACAGTTGATAATCATCTTCTGCATGAAGGCTTTCAGCTGCCTGGAAGCATAGGAAGCTTCTGTGAACGTGCCGGCACCACTGTAATAATACCGTATAACCAAAGACATTTGCTCCTTTTTTTGCAGATCTTTAGTTTCATCTGCAAGCACGCTGAACACTTCATTTTCTTTCACTTCTTGCATGATTTTACTTGTGCCATCTCAGCCAAGCTCTGAATAATTTCATTTTGGATTTGGTGGCTTGTGTATTTTGCATTGCTACACGCATTTAGCCTTGTTTCAATGAATTTGTCATGCTTTGCTATTTCATTCAGTATAGCCAAAAAGTTTTCCTTGTTCTTAATATACTCAGACTCTCTATGACCCCTCCGCGCTATATTTTGTGTTGCAGTCAAAAGAAGAACATTTGCTATTGTTTTCACATAATGTTGATTTTCTTCAACTTTCTTTTTTTGATTCACGTTCATAGAATTTAACATGCTTGTGTTCATCTCAGTAGCTGTTTAATGCTGACTCCATGTGTACATTGCATTGATATGCTGCTCGAAATTTGAGTGGAGCCTAAACCCTGACTCCTTGCACAATGCTTTTTTCCAGTTGGAGAAGCCTGACTGTGATGTGAAGGCAGAATCTGGTACATTACGCAGTGAAAAATGTCTACTGGGAAAGCAGTAGCAAGAGTCATGAAGGATCGAGTATTCCAGCCAAGAATTGTTTCTGTACCAGGAGCTGTGGAATGGCCTCCTCCTTGTTCCATGCTGAGTTCTGGGGAATTTTGTCAGACATGGCTGAACAGGACTATCATCTTTGGATCGTAAAATATCTAGAAAACAAATAAAATGGTCATGAAAAACAGTTAAGAGCTCAAGAAGATTACTCGATGACAAATGCGGCTAACAAGCCGGTTTTAGGCAAGAAGCTGTACCACTGGGTCCTTTTGAAAGAGTGAAACAATACGTGCTGACAACAGCTGGATCTGGATGTGGCGCTTCTACCCCCGCATCATCTATCCATCATCAGGAGCAAGGGCTCTGTATTCTCCCTACATTGTATTAAAAAAATAATAATAATCAGTGTAATCAGAATTTTAAAAAAAGAAAACCACCATTAAAAAACACCACACATGATCCATAAACAGCAATTCAAAGTGTCTCAAATTAACTGAGCATGAGATATTCTTACTTTATTTCGCCTTGTTATTACTGACGTTACTACCAACTGCTTGACTCTGCCTTATTTGATGGCTTGTTTCGTTTAAGGAACCAGTCATATTTTCTCTCCTTGTTGTTTAATTTTCCACACACCCTATGAAAAATAAATACATTTGTTACTCCTACTACTACTTTATTTACAACCACATAATTTATTAATGTGATTAATTAACAATAATGTTAATAAATCCTCCACTTGTAGACTAAAACGTGGGCATAATCATAAGAGAACAAGAATAAATGTAAAAGTCAGTTAGCGTCTGTTTGAACATTCAACCATTGGAGGGTGCTATTATACTGAATAACAACAGTGCATTTATTTTTAGCTTGTGCAATAAAACTTTAGCTTATTGATGTCCGTCCAACACAATCTATCTGAACATAAAAGTTATTTTAAACAGTCACTCACATCTCACAGGGAAACCAACATGACATTGCCAAGTTTGCCAAGTGCCAACGTGTCTCTTGATGTGACGGTACTCAGGAGACTGCTTCTATTATAACAGGTGATTACAACGCTTTGGCGCTATCTACTGTGCAGGAGGGGCATAACAATTAGTAGGGGTCTGATTGAAAAAAAATGCTGGCAGGCGGCATTGGCCAGGCGTGCGACGCCACTGCGCCGATGGCGTGATATGTCAATCATTGCCGCCTGCCAGGTCCAATCACATTTGAGCAGGGGCACGTGCCACCCTGCTCTTTTTTTTTTTTTGCTCATCCCTTTTTTCTTAGATTTTTTTTTTGAGGTTGCAAATCCCCTTTTTGTTTGATTGCAAATTGCAAATATAAACTTTGTCTCATGCGTCATGTATTTCCTTACTTGCTATTTACACAAAAGGAACAATATAAAAGTATACTTGTATTACGGCACTGGTTCTCAGCCTCGGTCCTCGAGTACCCCTATCCACAACCTGTTTTTCCATGTCTTCCCAGCCAACACATCTGAGGATCGTTATCAGGCTTCATGCAGATTGCTGATTAGCTGATCATTTGAAACACATCTGTTAATTGTGGGAGACATGGAAAACTGGTTGGATGCGGCTACTCGAGGACCGCAAAACTGATCCGCTACCGCAAAACAGATTTGCAACCAAAAGTCAGGAGTTGCAAACAAAACCAAAAAAGTTGTTTGCAAAAGTTTTTTTTTTTTTTAACTCTGACTGCCAGACGTTTTAAGCATTTTGACTGATCTTTCAAGGTCCACAGAAAATGTTGTGTTTGGACTATGAAAACACACATACTACCAAATGAAAGATTGAACTCTCATCTTTCAGCAGAAAAAAGTTTGTTTCTACCTTATTCCGTTCTTCTGTAATCAACAATAGAAAATGGTTAGTTTCACCGAAATGCTCTGTTTTGAAACAAAAAGCGGAGAAAAAGAGCTTTTTGTGAAACAATGTTATTTCATGCACTCTTGTGAATTGTACACTTTTTGTCCATGAATGATGCCACAAACACCTAAATAGTGCTTTACTTCTGTAAAACGCTATCACCAACAATGAAAAAGTGTTTTTTGGTTGCAAAATACGTTTATTTCCATTCGACAGTGTAACAATTTGACAAAACAATTTCGCAAACTATTTACAAATGTGTGCAACTGTGGTACTATTTACAATTATGTGGGTGTTTCAAATACAGTTTTTCTTTTTGTAACGCTGTCCTGCGTGCAAGGAGACACAGCAGGATTTGCACAACAGATTAGTTTCACTTGCGATGGCTCCTTTCGCGTGCAGATGTTACACTTTCTTGACGGCCTTTTTTTCTGGGGAATAGCAAGTAGCAGACTGTACCCACTCCTCCGATGAATATGCATTGGACTCGGTGCACTCTTCGTCGTCCGATTGAACGTCCGCCTGAGCGTGCTCGGTTGTGCTCCGCGTTTTCCGGTGTTAGCATCGCTAGCCGGTGAACCTTTATGACGTCGTCATAGCCGCCGCGTCAACGCTTGTAACTTCAGCGTCAACCTCGGAGTCACCATCATCATTATCGATGATGATCATCGTCGTCATCAATGTGCTCTTTAGCGTTGGTCGATGCCTTTGTCTTTGAAAAAAATTCCCAAGTGTGAGCTGCTTGCAACCGGTCGCCATTGTTCGGTTCTTCAGCCATCTAGCTCCGCCTCACGTCTTCTACTGCCGCGTCAATGCTTCCAACCTCGGAGTCACCATCATCATCATCGATGATGATCATCGTCGTCATCAATGTGCTCTTTAGCGTTGGTCGATGCTTTTCGTCTTTGAAAAAAACTGCTCCAGCGTGAGCTGCTTTCAACCGGTCGCCATGTTCTCTTCCCTTCCCCAGCCATTGTCCCCTCTACCTCCGCCTCACGTCTTCTATTGACGCCTACCCAATCTTGTCAAAAGAGAGTCATTGCTGCCATCTAGGGGCCAAAAATAGTCATTAGGCTAACTAGATCTGCTTGAAACTTTCACCACAGCTGGCCAAGGCTTTCCTCCACCCGTTTCAAAAAAAATTGGATGACGTCTTTTAACGTCATTGGCGGCCCTCCGTAGGTTTTTACTTGACGTCTTTTAACGTCCATGGCAGTCAAAGAGTTAATACAAATACATAAGTTTTGTTGGACTGTATTACGGAGCCCAGTTGCACATTAAAACATGTGACATCAACACATAAAAGTATGATTTCTTTTTTTTCCTTTTTTTAATGCTTTATTTAACTAATTGAAATCACAAGCCAAACATGGCAAACATTAAGCAAACAAACATCACAGTACACAACAATCTCACAATAACAATACAGGAAAAAAACATTTAAAAAAATTAAGTAAAATAAAAAATATGTCAGGGGTCTTAAACTAATAAATATTAACTCTTTGACCGCCAAAAACGTTTACTAACATTTAGTAAAATCCAAATGAGTGCCGCCAAAAACGTTAAAAGACGTTAACTATGTTTTTTAATGGAAACGGGTGGAGGAAAGCCTTGGCAGCTGTGCTCAAAGTATCAAGCAGATCGAGTTAGTATAATGACTATTTATGGGCACTAGATGGCAGCGATGACTCTTTTTGGACAAGATCAGATAGGAGTCAGTAGTAGAAAACGTGAGGTGGCGCTAGAGTGTTGAGGGGAGAATGGCTGAGGAAGCGAAAATGGCGACCGGTTGCAAGCAGCTCACGCTTGAGTATTTTTTTCAAAGACGAAAAGCATCGATCAGTGCTAAAAAGCACATTGATGATGATAATGGTGACTCCGAGGTTGACGCCGAAGTTGAAGCATTGACGTTGGCGGCTTCACCCACGTCGTAAAGCCTCACCGGCTAGCGATGCTTACGCCGGAAAACATGGTGCACAACCGAGCACTTCTGCACAGGCGGACGTTCAATCGGACGATGAAGAATACCCTGAGTCCAATGCATATTCATCGGAGGAGTGGGTATAGTCTGATCATGGAGAAGACAGTGGTTCTAGACTACAATGCCACCATGAATGGAGTGGATAAGA